>NC_133648.1:313465665-313675665 GCF_009905375.1 Apium graveolens | reverse complement strand
TTGGTGGTTATAATGACATGAGATAAAAAAAAATATACACTATGTATTCATGTTCAAACAAAACTATACTATTGATTCGAGCTAAAGTAACAAATAAAAAAAAAGTTAAATGTAGTTAATTGGATTTGCTATATCATGCTAAAACAAAACAATAAATATTATTGACGCGGTTAAAAAAATTATACTATTTAAACGACTAAAACAAAAGTGAAATTGAAAATAATTCACTGTTCAATATAATGACATAGGCTAAAAGAATAATATATTATTCATATGGGTAAAACAAAACAATATTCAACCCGATGTAAAATAAATTCAAAATAAACTAAATATAATTACTTGGTCGATATACGGGCTTATATAATTATAGGTTTTCTTTTATATATATATATATATATATATATAATATCCATGCAATCTTATTATA
This sequence comes from Apium graveolens, assembly GCF_009905375.1. Lineage (NCBI taxonomy): Eukaryota > Viridiplantae > Streptophyta > Magnoliopsida > Apiales > Apiaceae > Apium > Apium graveolens. The sequence goes on along the minus strand of NC_133648.1, from coordinate 313,675,238 downwards.
TGAAAACTAGAGATAATTCATCACTTTGTATAATAGTGTCGGGATATATCAAAATAGTATAAGTATAAACTATTCACCAGAACTTAAAAAGATTTATACAATTTACCGAAGATAAAACAAAATTAAAAGCAAAAAATATTAGACCAACTAAAACAAAATAATATATACTTTTATCCGGGATAAAATTATATCATATATCTGAGCTTAAATAAATTAAATTAAAACTCAATATAATTAGTTGAATTTGGTCAATATAATGAGTCTTGGGCAAAAAGTGAATAACGTGTAGAATTGATCTGGGTTAGAAAAAAAAACTAAAATTAAACTAATGATAATTCACACTATTGATCCGGGTTAGAATTAATCTTTTAATTAAAACATAAAATTCATTTGTATACTATTATATGATATACGAAACATTAAAAGTTTTGGAACTGTTTATGTTTTTTGATAAACGTTGAATTTACCAGATTATTGTTAACTACTTACATATCTATCTATACTGTTATATTAAAGAAAAAACAATAAAAGTTTGGTTGGTATTCGGTTTGGTCACCGTAATTATAGAAATACTTAAATTAAACACTCTCATAAATTGATAAGTATTCACAATAAAATTATATTAATACAAATAAAAGTAAAATTAAAAATAATTCAGTCAAGCTGGGAAAAAAATAATATTATTGATCCAATCTTAAATAAAAAATAAAAGTAAACTACATATAATTAGTTGGATTTGCAGTCTCGGACTAAAAATAAATAATAAAAACTATTGATCCCGCTAAAAATATTAATATTATTGGATCGGGCTAAAACAATATAAAAATTTGAAAGGAAATTCGTTTGGCTGATTAATGCCCACGATAAATCAAAATAATATATTAACCGTTCGGTTTAAAAATAAAATATGTTATTTGTCTGTTTAAATAAAATAATATTAACCCAGGGCTAAAATAAAATTAAAAATAAATAATGTAACTAGGGATCTGGTTGATATAACGGGCCTAATGGTTAAAAAAATAATGTATATTATTGATCTACGCTAAAACAAAAACTAAATTCGACTAAAAATAATTCTTATAATATTGATCGGGTTAAAATTAAATTAAAGTTTACCTAATTAGCTGGCATGTAAGTGTAGGTTTAGAAGAGTGAGATAATTGATATCTGACCCTAATAGCTGAAATTGACTCTAATAGCCGATATATTAAAAGTTTTATAGTAGATTTGCACGTACAATGTTTGGGTTTAAATAATTACGGTTTTTTGCAATGTTAATAATATGCATACTACTTTAATAAAATGAAAATAAAGATGATTCTTGATAGAAATGTTCAAAAAATCCGAAGGCCGAAATCCGATTCGATCCGGAAAAAAGCCCGAAAAACCCGATCTAGAAAAAAGCCCGGCCGGCCCGCGGGCCTTAAATGGGCCTCATTTTTTCTCGAAAATTCGGCCCGGCCCGAAATCCGAAAAATCCGGATAAAAGCCCGGATTTAACAAAGTTCGGATAAAATACCGAATCTAAAAAAGCCCGGTTCGGCACGGATAAAAACCCGGGCTTTTTGAAAAGCCCGATTGAAAAACCGATTTTTTTATATATTTGTAAATATACAATATTTTTTTATGAATTTTAAGATATTATAGTATAATATTAGAAGCAATTAAGGTATATATGATTATTTATATCTTATATTAAAGAATATTTATTTATTTCGGTGTCTAAACTACTCTATCTAATATATCAAAATATTACTTTCTCCGTTATTTAAACTACTCATAATTCGAGTTATAAAATCTTTAAATATTTTTATATATAAATAAAAAGCCCGGATAAAGCGTGGTTCGACCTGATTCGGCCCGGCCCGCGGGCCTAAAACGAGCCTTGTATTTCTTAGGAAGCCCGGCCCAGCCCGCCCTAATTTTTAAAAATGTCTGGCCAAATCCTTTTCAAAAAAATCGGTGTTTTTATAGCCCGCATAAAACTCGGCCCGATTGGCTCTTTGTGCATCTCTAATTCTTGAGTGGGTATAAAAGCGTCAAACTAAAATAAATCAATATATATTATTTATCTGAGCTAAAAAAATTATTCAATTGATATATGATAAATTAAAATTAAAATAAGAAAATAATTAGACAAGTTAAAATTAAAATAAAAAGTATTTTTGTCGGAGCTAACATAAATTTTTTACCGTTAATACATGTTTTTTTACCATTTATCAGGACTTAAACAATTTAAAATAAAATAAATATAAATATATTTAATTGAATTTGATCGATATAACAAACTAAAGATAATTCATATATTATTAATCTGAGTTAAAATTTATCTTTTAATTAGAACATAATTATATTTCATAAACACACATATAAATATTAATAAAACTATATTTTCCAATCATTTTATTTTTTAAAATTAAAATGTTAATCACTTATATACATGTATATTTATAATTGTTATCAAATCATATATTTAAAAACTTCAAATAAATAAATTTTGTATTTTAAATTTTTATTTCAAATTAAATTCAAAAAATTATATAATATTAAAAATAATTCGTGCGATGGACGGATTTTAGAGTGTGCATGATCAGAAAACACGACACTTAACACTTAAGATGAATGGGAAGGAGTATGTACAAAATCAACCAGTAATAACTTTTCTTTTTACAAAGTATTTATCTTGAAATCCAAGATTTAAAATGAGACGGGACAGTGGATATTTAAGAAATTGATTCTCAAGAATCTCGCAAATAAGGTGACACTTACGGGCGGCTACAGGCTACATCATCCATGATACGAAAGCCGGTCCTTTATAAGTTTTTTTTGTGAAATATTTTCGGACTTCCTTTCTTGTTTACAAAAATTTGACAAGATTTGCATAATTAATTAAGGATGCCCGCAAAGAGATACACCGTACTGGAAAATCTTTTGACAGAGATTTAGCATCTTTAATATTGGCGAGTTCAGAGCATAAAAAAGGAGCAAAAACTCGCAAGAATAAAATTGTATCCATTTTAAAAAGGAACATGATAAAAAATCCAAATTTTTATATCAAAAAATTTCCCAAATCTGATGTGTCATATAAATATTTGACAACTTTTCTAATAATAATATTAAATCCCGCGTTCATTTATATGCGTCCACGAATTAGAATCAGACACGTTATTTGATAAATTTTTTGGAAAGGTATTTGGGTAAAAAATAACGAAACCAAACACCAAAGGCTTTGAATCCAACGGTATTTACATCCACTACTCTTAACTGAAGTTCTTATCACTATCCGGAATTAAAGGCACGTTTATCCCACAATTAAACTCCTATCCTACATAAATACCCCTCCTCATATCTTTGTTACACACCCAAAACCCTAGTACTGTTTCTGCCTTCGCCAAAGGTGAGTTTTTTATTGTTACTTTATTTTGTCAAACGTTATATAATGTTATTATTTCAATAAGTATGATGTACTTCAGTTTTGAATGTTTTTATTTTTATTTATTAAGTATGATAACATGTCTATTTTGATAATTATGATAGCTATAGTATGCATTAGCATCGTTTGTTTGTGGAATCCATGTGCAAACTCTGATATTTATGAACTGTGGAAACAGAATTTATTCAAATGGCTAGAGGATATTCGGATGATGATTCTTATGATGACCGAGATTCTTATGGTGCCACTTACTCCCGGTCCAACAACAGTCGAGAATATTCAGATGATGAATCTTACGATGATCGTGGTACCACTTACTCAAAGTCCAACAATAATCGAGAATATTCAGATGATGACTCTTATGGTTATCGTGATACCACTTACTCAAAGTCCAACGACACTCGAGAATATTCAGATGACGACTCTTATGGTTACCGTGGTCGAGAATATTCAGATGATGATTCTCATGCTCTTGGTGACTACAATAACACCTACTCAGGGTCCAGAGCCAAAAGTGGTGGAAATCAGGTGAGTGTGCATCAAAAAACTTACCGACTGAAGAACGAGGACAAACAGAGCGGGAGCTATGATCGCTTCACTGCAAAGGAAAAGACGGTGAGTGGTGAACCCTTTGTGGATAGGTATGGGAACCGTGGTTACCAGAATGAGCGCACCACAACTTCAACCTACAGAACTGGTAACAAACGCGGATACACTGAGTACTCCCGCGAGGAGAAGGTGAAGCATGTTGATTATGATAAAAGCAGTTATGGCAACAACAACAAGGCCGTTAGGTCCTACACAAAATACCGCAAGTATTAGGTCAATCTATATCCTCCATCAGCATGTAGCCTGGTGGTTTATCAAATGTTTTCAATCTTAATTTCTAGCTTTATGAATCTGGCTTCTTAATGGTTGTACTCTTGGTTGGTGGTTTTGATCCGGTTGCAAAGATTACGATTGTAATTTCATTTTCATCAGTTTTGTCTTATATGTTCTTAATTTTGCTGCTTATAACATTCTTACATCAGCTGGGATTTTTTTTTTCACTTGTAAAAATACTAAGCATTAAATTATGAAAAAGGAAAATCTAATAACCGAAATAGGGTATATTTTGTTTTAGTTATCCCCTCTTTTTATTATTAAAAATAAAAATAAATAGTGCTACATACATGTTGAACTACTAACATATCCCGCTAAACTACGACCAAATCTTCTTTCTAATTCTTTTATTATTTTTATTATAAATTTATAATTATTTTATATTTATATAAATATATTAAAGTTATTATATAATTGAATAAATAAAATTTTAAAATTATTTGAATATTAACGAAATTTTAAAATTATTTGAATATTAACGAACCCAGTAAATTTTAAGGTAGCGAATGCAAATACATTTTTTAAACAAGTATGAACTTATTGGAAGTGTGACTTTTTTGGCTAATTAATTACGCACGCAAAGGCAAGTCGAACTCTTGACTAGTAATGAGGAGTATTTCGATAGTACTAAACAATTAATTTTAAGATTAAATGGTTGTCAATTTCAAAAAGATTAAATGGTTGCAAAAAATCAGTGTTTTTAAATCACCCATAAATCTCCGATTTAACTGATTAATCCACTATAAAATATCCGACCAATTCGATCTTTGAAATCCGATTAATTCTTACGAATTTCTCTTTATTGGAGTATATATAATTATTTATTAAAATTAAAATAATATATTAATTTAAATATGAATAAATATAGAAATTATGATATAATAAATATATATTTGTTAATAAATAATATAATATAATTATAATAATATACTAAATATAATTTAATATTATTATAATAATCCGATTTTTACTCCGATTAATTCCCGATTTTCAATTAATCCTAAATCGGTAGCTCGAGCGATTTTCGCCGATTCCCGATTTTTACAACACTGCAGAAAATATATATTGAAAACGATTAAAAAAATTTAAAATTGTGGCAACCAGTTTTATAGTTAATGACATAACTCATTTAAATATACAATATTTACTTTTGCACCAAAAAAGTATTCAATATTTATGTTGAAAAAATATTCACCAATAACGTTGCAATTTCTATTAAGCTGTCTGTCACACTTCGCTCTCCATTCTCAGTTTCATTTATAATTTATTTGTATATTATGCTTATTTTTTTTGGTTAAATTGGTTTCTATTTGCTTAGCCAAAATAAATACATGCATGTTTCTATTTATTTGTTTCTATTTATCTCTCTGTGTTGTGGTGTTCATGTATTTAACTGTTCTGTTCGTCTTTGTAAAATTTTCACTGCTCAATTGTAGATCATGTTATGTTAAGCTTGATTTATTACCCATAGTAATGGAAAATTGTAATGGAAAATTGTAATGGAAAATTGTTCATATAATCATATGCTTAATATGTATATACAGTTTTAGTTTAATTAATTACATATTTTGGCAAAAAAAAGTACATATTATGTGGATGCTTTTGGACTTCTTTTATCTTTAAAAGTTTCAGCGTGTTAACAGATATTACAACAATGTACTGGAAGCTCGTTGTTTCGTGTTCTCATCTTTAAACGGATTTTGAGTGCTTTAACGTATTTTGTGATAGTTTTAATTTGTTGTTTAAAAATTTGGAGGAGAGTAGATGTCTTTATGTATGTGATTAGTCGATAGTTTTTGAGTTGTTTAAAACTCCGAGAAGAGTAGTTGTTTACTTAGCGTTTGTTTATGTGACTAGTTTATAGCCCGTGTTTTGCATACGGGTATTTTAAAAATTATTTAATAAAATAAATAAATAAATTTATAATTAAAATTGAATAATATAATTATAAAAGATTAAGTTATCTATTATCTATATAAAAAGTGTATTGCATCTGCATATTATGATAAATTTATTTAAGAACTACTTTCGTTATATAAGTTATTTTTATGTTATATATTTTATGAAATTATTTCTATAAATAGATTTGTCAAAATTTAAAGTTTACTTCAAATTTGTATTAAAAACTTATCATAAATAACATAATTCATATTTAAAATTGTATTGCAAAGTTTCTATAATTAAAATGGGTCATAATAAATATATGGATCTTTTATAAACCTAATATGGATACCAAACCTAAAAATGGATAGTCCACTGGGTCAAATTAAAGTTAAAAATTATATCCGAACCAAAATATGGATACCAAACCTTAGGAAAGAGTTATCCAGCAATTTATAATATATAGATTAGCAGGGTTCTGTTTGTCTTACTACAACTGTTCTCCTTTTAAAAAATTTGCCGTAAAATGATTTCTTTTACATTTGAATTTTCGTTACGGTGTTCATATAATATACAAATATTGACTTGTAAAGTTGAAGTTTGACTATCAGAATCGGTTGGAAATAATACTAACTATTACAGCAACATAGAGACAATTATATATTGAATTTAGCAAGGCAAGACCAAGATAACAGTTAACAAAGCAAAACATGTAGGTAAACAATATGCAAGTCGGAAATTGTAAGAACAAAGAAAAGTAAGAGTGCATACGAGTAACCGTAGCTTTAACACTTAAAGAAAGAATAGAAAGCGATGATGTGCAACTGGTAAAATGCAGAAAGTAATGTAACAGCTGAGTCGTTAGGCCTTACTCGAAGTCCTGACCGCTCTTGAAGAGATAGTTGCCCCCACCTGGCTGCATTGAGATGCTATGCAACAATTACTCCAGGATAAAACAGCTCTGAGCTTTGAGTTTATAACACCTCGAAAGCTCGACCTCGACTGGAACCTCACTTCGCCTGAAAACCACTATCTGAATCTGGGAGAGCAGAAAGTATAGAGAGGAGAAGAAGAATGTAGGGTGTGGTGCAAAAAACTCAGAACCTTAGTCCTCTATTTATAGTAGAGACTAAGTGAAACTGCCACCCCATTTAATATCAAAATTAAACTGTACAATTAATACATAAATCAAAATTGATAATTTGAATTTAAAATAAAATTGTGACAGTTACAAAGTTATTTGTCAAATGACCAAGTTCAATGAATCTGACTAAGCCCACTTATAAAGTGACTTAGCTCAATTCAGAAACCGAACCCAGCCCAACAGTTATAACCCATCCCAAACTGATAAATAAATTCTAATTAAAATATTAAATCACACAAATAAATAAAATCCTCGTCCAAGTCACCTCGCGTACGCGAGACGCCGAGACATTCGCCTAAATCGCCCTTCGACCCGACCCGACCCGACCCGGTCTGTGGCGCGCGCGTGAAGCACACAAGAACACAATGCACCATCTCACACCTTAATTAGTAGTTGTACATAGAGCCGGCCAAATGGGCGGGTTCGAACCGCTCATTCGGGACCGGCTCGTATCAAAACCGGAGAAAATTCGGACCGAACCGGGTCGGTTTAAACCCGCCCAACTCGCTAAACTGTACGAACCGAGTACGAATTTCATTTTAATAACCCGAAACCGCACGAGCTCGCACGAAGCCAAGCCCGCACGAGCCGCATGGACCAGGCAACTCGCGCAGCCTGCACAACCCGCACGAGCCCGCACTGTAGTTGAGTAGATTTTGTGTGTTTTTGATTGTATATATACGGCGGCTTCTACTTCTGGCTTCTGGACTCTGGTATTGTTTTTTATTGTTAATTATGGCCTCTGGGTTTGTTAATTTGAGGCCATGGTAATTTGAGGATTGAGGTAAAGTCTCGAATAATTAAAAGGTTTTATACGTATATAGATAGATTTTTGTCGTTTTATACATATATAGATAGATTTTTGTCATTGTGTGTGTATTTATACAAAGCTTTTTTCTCTATATATTAGGAGAAATGTTATGTACTTATTTATTTATTTATTATAGTATATTGTTCATTCGTTTTGTAAATTCGTTTTTTTTAATTGATGATTGTAAATTTCTTTACTAATTTTACATTTATAATTTTTTTATAAATAATATTAGGAGTCCTCTCACATCATTTGTAATTTTTTTTAAATTAATAAAATTTATAAGAGGTACCGTCCTCTTTTTAACCAAAAACTTAAAATAATAAAATTAATTGATTACAATTATAATATTTCGAATAAATTATGTAACATAATAGAAAATAGTGTTACATTTTATTAATTATATTTTAATAAACATTGATATACTAATTTCGAAATTTATATAGTAAAAAATATTTATTATACATCTTCAATACACGAATTTTTTATTAAAAAAATACAAGCGATTAAACTCTATTTATAGTTTCTCTGTGCTTGACTGCTTGGACATCACATTCACATCACATGTGATGTGACATAGTAGAGTGCACATGGAGTAGCCGACTGCAGGAAGAAAAAACAATAACAAGCAAATCAAGAGCCCGCGGCCCGCACAGCTCGTTGAACGAGCTCAGCGTACATCCCGCGGCCCGCACTGTTCGCTCACGAGCTCAGTATTGGGTACAGTTTTCCTTATGTCGGTTCAAGCCCAGCCCGACCCAATTCGTTTAATTAACGTGCCGGTTAAGTGTCTGTGGTACAGTTTTCCTTATGTCGGTTCAAGCCCAGCCCGACCCGATTGTTTAATTAACGTGCCGGTTCAGTGTCTGTTATTTCCGGGTCCAGCCCGCTCCCAGCCCGACCCGGACCGCACAGCCCGCACTACTGGCCAACTCTAGTTGTACACTACCCATGTGTGTGATACTATATAAAGTCAATATCCCTTTATTTATTTTCAATGTGGGGCAAAACACATTCTCTTTTTTCAAGTTCTTTCAAGTCACTAAGTTTAACTCTAATTTTCTATGGATTTCATTAAGAAAATTTTCTTAAAACCATACATGAAAGTTTAAGTTCACATATCATGCAACAACTTCCAATCATTAGATTTAAGGATACAACTTCCAATCATTAGATTTAAGGATTATCATGAAGAAATAATAAAAATATGATCAAAAATCCAAGTTTTCTAACAGAATCAATTATGAGGTGCTAAGAAATGGTCACAATCCTAATCTGTATGTAAAATAAATTATTCTAGGCTGCTATTTTGTTTGACAGTATTATATAGATATTTTCAGTTTATTGTACATATATTGTGAGGTGATATTGTGATCTGCAATATAGTCGTATAATTTGGCGATAATAAATGTGCAAGTAAATGTGCAAGATTCCAGCATTGTTTGATTATTTGATAAGGTTTGCATGTTGCGTAATATTGGTTTATTAAGTATAATGTAGGTTCTGGTAGTTTTGATATTCTCCCCTATCTTGGGACAGATTGATAATTGATTAGTGTACCTTGATGTTTATAGGACTTGGATATGAGTTAATTAAGGGCCTGGTGTATATTATACAAGTCTAGTAGGTGTATTTACATTGGATAGGGTACTTGTTGAAAATCACCCAAAATCGAAAGCTAAATTTCATGTGTGTAAATAAGATTATGTACTACTTTGCTTGCACTGTATTATAGGTTTGGCTAATAGGTAATTTTGATTGTTCAAAAGCAACCTTTTGGTTGGAAGAGGAGTTAATTATAATTTGTTAGATTGTTTTCTCAGTTACTTTATCATACATTTTGTCTATGTGAAAAGTCCAATAGTTATGTTCTTGGTGGATACAAAGTATCTACAAATGGCAGGAGTGTATTCAGATTCAGATGATGAATATTATGCTGGTGATGACTATGAAGACACATACTCGGAGTCCAACATGGGAGGGGGAGATAATTCAGATAATGAAGACTATGTTGTTGACTACGGTCACTCAGACCCCGACACGAAAAGCGAAGGGCATTCAGGTGAACAACATTATGCTCTTGGTGACTATGGTACCAGTTACTCAAAGTCCATGATGCAGAGTGGTGGAAGTCAGGTGAATGTGTATCAGCAGACATACCGTGCTAAGAATGAGGACAAACAGAGCGGGAGCTATGAGCGTTTTACTGCTAAGGACAAGGCGGTCTGTGGTGAACCCTTTGTGGACAGGTCTGGAAATCGAGGTTACAAGGATGAGCACACCAAATCTGCTACTTACAAAGTTGGTGATAAACGCGGCTATACTGAGTACCACCCCGAGGAGAGGGTGAAGCATGTTGAGTTTGATAAAAGCAGCAGCAACAACAAAGTTGTTGGGCACTACCCCAAATACAAGAAGTATTAGGTTTCACCATCAATCCTCCTTTGGCATGTAACCTGGAGGTTATCTACATTAGTAACTATCACCCTGGAACCACTTATATAGTTATGTAATGCTCGTACTTCCGTTAATGGTTTGTATTCTGTATTATAAATTTCTGTTAGGATATCAGTATCGCTGTGGTATACTTTTGTTTGAGGCTTGGCTTGAAAATCAATTTCTTTTTAGTTTCTTTGCACTTAATTGCTATTGTGGACTCAGGCATAGAACTGTGACAGCAGATAACATGATAAGGAGTTGATGGTGCCAAGTTCATGGCTTGATTTCCGGGCCTTCTTATTTGGAGTTGGATAGCAAAAAGGTGAATACATGGGTATAATCCTAACAAGTTATCATTATTTTACAAGATGAATGGTTCAGTTTCAGGGATTAGTTGTTTAAAAATGATGGTCTAATATGGAGCGGTGAATTAAAAGTAAAATTTCCGAACAACATTGATTCGTAAATAATTAACAGACTGTTTCAGCTAACAATTTTTATATTTTTTGCTAAACTAAATGAGCTCACTTTACCATGTTTGATGTAATCTTTTGGAAAACATACGGCCTGATAAGGGGAAGGGGAACTAAGAAAACTGTTTTTGGAAAATATACGGCTTGAGCACGGTTGGATGGCTTCTTATGTGATTAATTATTTATTTTTTATTGTTTCAGGTCCTAAATTCAATTCTCGCTCATATAAGGCGATAAAGACATATTTATATAAAAGAAAAAAAGTAAAAAAACTGTTACTCCTTCCTACCACTAATTTTGTCATCATTTCTCAGATTTGATTGACAAAATTTTATGTCACAAAAGTTTGTGCAAGTGCAAAAATTAAAGTTTGATTGACAAATATTTAGTGTAGGTATGAATTATGAACCCCGTAGGCTAAATTTAACTAGGACTTTGAACCCCGCCATTGATGGTGCACATCACATAGAACTGTAAACTATAATAAGACTTCAAAGCAAATGACTTATTTATTACTCCTGAAAAGCATTACATATATAGAAGAACTACAACCACCTATAACTAGAAATAAGGAAACCACTACTACAACTGCAACTAGAATAAAGGAAACAAACTTGACTAAATCAACTATTGTCCACTAGCCAATAATGCTAAATACTAGGACTCTTATTTGACTAAACTTAACATTCACTCCCTTGAACTAGATTGCATTGGCAGCTAGTTAACTTCTGAAAGATCACACACTCCAAGCTTCTTCCTCAGCTCTCGAAATGTCTCCAACTTCAGCGGTTTAGTAATGATGTCTGCCAACTGATTTCTCGTTCCACAAAACTGAAGCTGCACAACTCCATCATTCACGAGCTCCCTTAGGATATGATAGCGTACATCAATGTGCTTGCTCCTACCATGCATCACTGGATTCTTGGATAACTTGATTGTTGAGCTATTGTCACAAAAAATCAGAGTGCTTTCACCGCCTTTGTAGCCTATCTTCTTTAGCACCCTTTGCATCCATATAGCTTGACAACTACTCTCTGCAGCTGCTACAAACTCAGCTTCTGTAGTGCTTAAATTTACTATAGGTTGCTTTCGAGACGACCAAGCCACTGCAGCCCCACTCAACATAAACACATAACCTGACGTGCTTCTTCTATCCTCAATCGAACCAGCATAGTCACTGTCAGTGAAGCCAATCAAGACATGGTTTCCTCCCTTTTTGTACAAAATACCAAACCTGGCTGTTCCTTGCAAGTAACGTAGAATTTATTTTGCAGAATCATAGTGAATTGTTGTGGGTCTTGACATGTACCTGCTAAGTAAACTAACTGCATACATTATATCTGGTCTTGTTGCAGTTAAATACATTAAACTTCCAATCAACTGCTTGTAAAATGGACCTTCCATCTCTACACCAGTTTCATATTTAGAGATCTTAATCCCTGATACCATTGGATTTTCAACAGAGTTACAATGCTCCATTCCAAACCTCCTTAACACCTGCATTACATACTTTGTTTGACTGATAAATATGCCACCATTAAACTGAACTACCTCGATGCCAAGAAAAAACCTCATCTTACCCAAGTCAGACATATTAAATTCTCTCATCATAGACTCTTTAAACTCACGCATCATTATCTCATCATCTCCTGTAAATATTAGATCATCAACATACAAACTAATAATCAAGAATTTACCTTGTTCGACTTTGGTAAACAACGTTTGCTCACTATCCTCCTTCTTGAAGCCTTCCCTTTTAAAGTATGCCTCAAACATACTGAACCACGCTCGCGGAGCCTGCTTGAGCCCGTACAAAGCTTTGTTAAGCTTATATACCTTCTGCTCCTCATTCTTTCTTTCATAACCCCTTGGCTGCTCCACATACACATTCTCAACTATTTTTCCATGAAGAAATGATGATTTTACGTCAAGCTGAAACACACACCAAACCCTTTGTGCAGCAAGAGCTAGAATCATTTGAACTGTATCCATACGAGCTACAGGAGCATAAACCTCTTTATAGTCAACTCCATATTCCTGAGCATACCCCTTAGGAACCAAACGAGCCTTGTATTTTTATACTTCTCCATGCTCATTTAACTTCGTTTTATATACCCATTTGACTCCTATCTTTTTTGCTCCCTTTGGCAGCTCCATGAGATCCCACGTGTTGTTCTTCTCAATTGATCTCATTTCCACATCCATGGCTTCCCTCCACTTCTTGTCAATCACTGCCTTATCAAATGTAGTAGGATCCGAGTGTACAGTATTGACAATATTAGCAAATAAGACTAAGTGAATCTCCTCCTCCTCCTCCTCTGACAAGCCTTTCCCAGAGACATAATCATCCATCCATCCCGGTGCTCTTCTATTTTGAGGTGACATAGGTGGAGAGTTGTTCTCTGCATTCTCTTCGTTATTTCCACCCTCGAAATCTGCATTTTCTTCTTCAGTCTCATCACCTAAGTCAGCACTGGCTTCCTCCCTTTCGTCATTTGTTTCATCTCCCCATTCCAAGTTGAAAGTATTGTCTTCTTCAGTGTTTTGTTCCCAAGCCCATTGTTTATCTTCTTCAAAGACAACATCCCGACTAATGATAATCTTGTTAGAAATTGGATCAAATAATCGGTATGCCTTTGTTGGCTCACTCACACCAACAAGGACACAACGACTATTTTTATCTTCAAGCTTTGTGCGTCTAACATCAGGTATATGAGCATGTGCTACGCAACCGAATACTCTTAAGTGTCCAACTGATGGCTTCTCCCAACACCAAGCTTCCTCTGGCGTTGTTTCTTTCAATGTTGCTGTTGGACATCGATTAAGTATGTAGACTGTCCAGTTTACTGCCTCTGCCCAAAATTTCCTTGGAACATTCTTCTCAAGCAACAAACTCCTTACCATATTCATTATGGTTCTGTTCTTTCGCTCTGCAACACCGTTCTGCTGTGGTGTATAAACAGCAGTTAATTGTCGCTTGATCCCATGCTTCTCACAGAATTCTCTGAACTCTCCAGATGTGAATTCAACCCCGCGATCTGTCCTTAAACATTTGATAGACTGTGCCGTTTCTTTTTCAACAAGGGCCTTGTATAGCTTAAAGATATTGAATGCATCTGATTTATGACTGAGAAAGTAAACCCACGCCTTTCTACTATAATGATCAACGAAATAAAGAAAGTACCTCTTTTTGCCTTCTGAAATTGGAGAAATCGGACCACAAATGTCAGCATGAACCAGTGCTAGTTTTTCTGATGCCCTCCATGTGCTTTTCTTTGAAATTACATTTCTATGTTGCTTTCCTTTCAAACAATCAGTGCACACAACTCCACCAGTTGAGAAGCACGGCAAATCATTTACCATCTCCTTGTTCTGCAGCGTTTTTAATCCTTGATAGCTAAGGTGACCGAACCTTTTGTGCCAGAGATAAACCATGTCTTCAGTGACTACTTGAAGACATTCCTCTTCTTTGTGATCTTTGTTGCTTGGCTTGGCTTTTGATATCAACAAACATTCGATTTTCTGTCATGTTGGTTTGAAATACCAGACCCTTAGTGTCGTGATAAATGCGACACTCATTCTTCTTCATTAGCACAGCCAAGCCTCTTTCTTGCAGTTGTCCAACACTAAGGAGATTATTCTTCAATCCAGGAACATAGTATACATTTCGTACAACGTAGTTGATCCCCTTGATAGTTAAACAAACACTGCCCTTTCCGGCCACCTCCATGCTCGCAGAGTTTCCCAACCTGACCACCTTGCTATTTCCCTTCGTTACATCACAGAAAAGAGATAAATTGCCACACATGTGGTTGCTGCACCCAGAGTCAATGTACCACACCACATCTTTATCATCTCCAGCCTTCTCAATATATGCCATCAGCACCATCTCCTCAGATTCTTCCACACCTGCATAGTTTGCTTGACACTCGTACTGAAAATGCCCAAGCTTATGACATTTGTAAGACTCAATGGTTGCCTTACTCCATGGTTGACGACCCCTGCCTTGTCCTCTACCTCCTCGAAGACCAATTCTTCGTTGTCCTCTTCCACCATAGTGATCCTCATGAGTCACCTTCAAGGCCTGCTCTTCTTCTCCACCTGCTTTGAACTTCTGCTCATGAACCAACAAAGAACTCTGTAAGGCATCCACAGATAGTTGATCTATGTCCTTGGCTTCCTCAATGGAACAAACAACATAGTTCCATTTATCAGTAAGAGTTCTCAAAATCTTCTCAACGATCTTGACATCAGCCATGTCTTCTCCATAATTCCTCGTGTCATTGGCAATCGTCATTACTCTTCCAAAGTAATCAGTGATTGATTCTCCTTGCTTCATTGCCAAAACTTCAAAATCCCGACGTAAACGATTGAGTTGAGCTCTCTTCACTCGAGCATTGCCTTGACACTTAACCTTCACGGAATCCCAGAGCTGTTTAGATGTCTCCTTCTGAGTGATTGTCTTGAGAATTGACTTGTCAATTGATTGAAACAAGTAATTCTTGGCCTTCAAATCCTTCAGTTTCATCTCTTCCAGGCTTGTTATTTCAGCTGGTGTCAATTTATCTCGACTATCTGGCTCATTGTAACCCTTTTCAACAGCAACCCAGTACTCCTTAGAACGAAGGAAATTCTTCATGATCATGCTCCAATGATCGTAGTCACCATCAAACTTCGGAATGGAGGCTGCTGCAAAATTTGCTTCTGAACCCATCTTTCGTGCTCCCTCAAGTGTTTCGTACTGTTTTTCGGATCTCTCAAGTCACACGCTCTAATACCAAATATAAACTACAATAAGACTTCAAAGCAAATGACTTATTTATTACTCCTGAAAAGCATTACATATATAGAAGAACTACAACCACCTATAACTAGAAATAAAGAAACCACTACTACAACTGCAGCTAGAATAAAGGAAACAAACTTGACTAAATCAACTATTTTCCACTAGCCAATAATGCTAAAGACTAGGACTCTTATTTGACTAAAATTAACAAGAACAGTGTTTTCAAATTTCAAGGTACCATCAATCAGGGACATAGGGAGGGTATAGTACCCACTCAACTAAAAATTGTGAAAAAATGACAAAAATACCACTTTTTTAGAGTATGTGACAAGAATACCATTTTTTCAAGTATATGGCCAAAAATACCACTATAATACGCATTTCTAAGTTGGGTATCACTAATACCCATTTAACAAACGAGTAATTTGTGTAAAAAAATGTTTAAAAAAAATAAAAAATATATATAAACGAGATACGCATTTTAGAAATGCGTATCAAATGGTTATTAGGTAAAAAAAATTAAAAAAAAAACAAAAACAAAACAAAAGACACACATTTCTGAAATGCGTATCACCCTTTGACTTTTGGTGATACGCATTTCGGAAATGCGTGTCTTTTGTTTTGTTTTTGTTTTTTTTTGTTTTTTTTACCTAATACCCATTTGTCAAATGCGTATTAGAGTTACCCATTTTACAAATGCGTATTAGATGGGTATTTTTGGTCATATACTTGAAAAAGTGGTATTCTTGTTACAATTTTTTTTAAAAAAGGTATTTTTGGCGATTTCTCATTGAACATAGTGTCTGTTTGGCGTTGTTGTTGCACACCGCTACAACAGCTTTTTTCAGAAAAGCTGTATTAAAACTGTTTGGTAAATTTAAAAGTACTTTTTTGAACCACACTTTTGGTCCAAAAGCTGATTATATACAAAGCAGCCCTCACCATGCTTTTAAGATAAGCGGCTTTGGCGGACAGCAGTATAGGGGTCAGGTATCAAACCCTGGGAACTACATTTTTTTACAAATTTACATATTTCCTATATCATCTCAAAGTATAACCAAATATACATACGACCTATTAATAAAAAACAAAAACTTAAAAATATAACCTAATAAACGTATTATAATTGAACACAAAAACTTATTTTTATAACCTACTGTAATCATTATATAATATACGACCAATAAATTATCAAAATAGGGTTCATGAAGCTGCTGGGTTCTTTGAGTTGAGAGCAGACAACAGAGAGCAACTGAGAAGCTATTACTTTGATTCAAGCCGTTTGTTCTGGTATGTGTTTCATCTTCCTTTGTATATGTTAATATATAAACACATGGTGTACATATATAAGGTTTGTATTTATTCATGCTTAATATTTTAAGAAAATTAAGAAACTGTATTGTTCACTATATTCTTTAATGTTCAGGATGCTAAATTTTGTTTCATATCATTATTGTTTGTCTTCTGGTTAATATTCTGCAACTGGTTTATGTAAGGGTCGTGATACATGTTACATGATTAACTAATTGCTATAAAATAAATATTGTTTTATCCCGATAGCTTATAAATTGGCTTACTACGTTTATTAGGTTAATATGCATATTATCATTACTTAGCAAAAAAAATGCAGATCATCATTAAGCCGCTCAAACCTTCCCTACATATTAATTAGGCATGTTGTTCCAATCAAAAAATGCAACTTTAATAATTTTCAAGATATGTTAAATATACAGAATATAATGTGTGCTCTCAATGCATCATCAACTGCACTAGCAATTTTACAATGACTGTGGAAGAAGAAGTCCATATGATGTGGGTCCCTGAAGTGTATAAATAAATATAATAGAAATACACTCCATTACTGCATGTGCAAACTTTTATCCATCACTTTACTTTCATTGTGCGAAAATGCATGCTTAGTTTCGAAAACACTGTTGAACATACAAAGCTAAATGCAAGTGTTCTCCTTGTTTCTACCATAGTACGTCATGTCTGTATACAGTGCTATCAAATATATAATATAATATATTATATTATATTGTAATATTAACATTTAAACATGACATGCTCAATATATAAATTCCTCCCCTCAGCTTTCACATGGATCTCATTGGGTAATTACTATCACTCTTTACATGTATATTTTTATTTTATAATAGATTAAATATGGCTCATAAGACACAGAAGAATTCAATCGAGGAAACACAAGATTCTTCCAGATCAAAAGCAAAATGGAATCTGAGCACAACACATATAGTTTGCGATATTTGTATAACTGCTATCAATAAAGGCTTGCGACCTTCTACACATTTTAATACAAAAGGATGGGAATTTGTTGTTACAAATTTTTAAAACCTGATCGGGTTAAAATAATGGAAGCCTCAACTAAAAAATAAGTGGGATGCATTGAAGTTGGACTGGAAGCTTTGAAAAGAATTAATAGGTAAGGAGACTGGGTTGGGCTGGGATCCAAGATTAGAAACGGTGGATGCAACTTCTGAATGGTGGAACGAAAAAATAAAGGTAATTTTTTTTATTTAAATTTGATTATTTTTTACTTGATTACGAAATATATCAATTGATATCCTTGTGGTTAACTTGCAGTTGAATAAAGAGTATGCCAAATTTCAAAAAAAAGGGATAGAACCCGAACTTATTGCAAAAAATGATTTGATGTTCGGAGCTACAGCTGCAACCGGGGAGTTTGCTTGGGCCCCATCATCTAATGCAAATGTGCAAGCATACAATGGTCCAAATGAGGATGATATTATAAGTTTAAACGAGTCAGGTGACGATCCACTGCAGAAGAGTTTGGATATGTACTTACAGGAACAAGATGATACAATTTCAGATGATAATTCAAAAATGGGTAAAAGACAAAAGACAGGCAAAGAAGCTGCTCAGAAACTACATAAAAATCCAAAAGAAAAAGGAGCTACCAAGCAAAGATTAAGTAGCGCGTCAAAATTGAGATCTGATATATCTAAACTGGTGGCGACGGTTGAGAAAAGAAGTTCTATCACAAAAGTTGCAGGTTGCACTATAAAAGAAGTTATGGATGATCTGCATTCCATCCCAGAGATCACTAAAAATAGTGATCTGTATTATTTTGCTGTGACGATGTTTGAGCAGAAAGTTAAAAGAGAGTTATGGAAACACCTACAAACTGCGGATGCTAAAGTTGGTTGGTTAAACTATCAGAAAAAAAAACAAGACGCCGAGAATGCGAAAAATTAGTTTGAATAAGTTACCTCATAATAATTTATTGGACATAAATATTTATTTAGGGGTTTAAGTTAATTTTATTTAGTGTTTCATTTAATGACTAATGCATTTTTTTCGTATGTTAATTTTTTTATTAAAGTTTTTTCTTGTTAATGTATATTAGTGTTTAAAAATGCTAATTTAATTTGTGTTTGTTACATTTATAGATATGGATTACCAGAGTACCGGTGATGAGATAACTAATGAGATGGTCGATGATAATGATGATTTATGGGATTTGATAGTATGTGCAACTAGTGCAGTTGTAGAATATTATTGCACATTTATTCATAAAGTTCCGTGTATGACATCTTATCAAACTGATCATAGATGGATGCAAGAAATATTAACTATGAATGGAATAAGGTGCAAGGATATGTTTAGAATGGAAAAAGAAACATTTTTCAGCTCTCTCAAGACTTGGAAAATATGTATGATCTAAAACCTTCAAGGAGGATGTCAGTTATCGAAAAGGTAGGAATTTTTATTTTTGTTTTAGCTCAAGGTGCGTCCAACAGACACGCGCAAGAACGTTTTCAGCATTCCGGTGAAACAGTAAGTAGAGTTTTTCATGAAGTTCTACAATCAGTTTGCTCCTTTGCTAAAAATTTGATAAAGCCTGACGATCTAGAATTTAAGAAGATACCATCTCATATACTTAACGATGATAGATATATGCCTCATTTTAAGGTATAATTTTATTTTAGAATTTTAATGTCATTTTCATAATATATAACTATGTCAATATTACTATTTATAATTAATCATTGTTCATTATTGTAATATATTATATCTACAAGATTGTATTGGTGCAATTGACGGGACTCATGTACATGCTTGTGTACCCGTAGATGATCAAGTGCGGTTTGTAGGAAGAAAAAATGTGGCAACACAAAATGTGATGGCCGTTTGTAGCTTTGTTATGCGATTTACATTTGTTTTAGCAGGATGGGAAGGAACTACTCATGATGCCCGCATTTTTAATTCTGCAGTTAACACACCACATTTAAATTTCCCTTCTCCACCCCATGGTAATATTTATTAAATTACACTTAAACACACACACACGCAAGTATTGGTATAATTGATTATTGTAATATATATATATGTTTTTTTTGAATATGCAGGCAAGTATTATTTGGTAGATGCTGGATATCCACATACATTAGGATATCTTGGTCCATACAAAAAATTTAGATATCATCTTCCTGAATTTCATCATGGACATGCACCGGAGGGTTATCAAGAAATATTTAATAAAGCTCATTCATCTCTTAGAAGTTGCATAGAAAGAATATTTGGAGTTTGGAAGAAAAGATGGAAGATCTTGATGAATATGCCTCAATATTCTTTTGAATCTCAAAGAAATATTGTTGTGGCGTCAATGGCACTGCATAATTACATTAGATTGAGCACCATTCAAGATAAGATTTTTCACGAATTTGATACACATCCAGATTTTGTGCCCAGAGATAGTTTTTCAGATCGTCAATCACAAGTTTTAGAACAGAGTCAAAGAAGTGATAAATCAAGGCAAATGGACATACTTCGCAATCAAATAGCTCATAGTTTAATAATGGAGAACGTATGAGTTATTTTATTTTGATATAATTATTTTACCAATTCAATTTTTAAGAGTATTAATTTGAATAAATTTCAATTTTGTATGTAACTCATCTTACAGCATTTTCAGAAAAAAAAATTACCAAACAGTTTTTTTCCAGCTTTTATTTAAACAGCACAAGTAACATTACTTTTACCAAACAGTCATCCGATTTTTAAAACAACACTTTTTCTGCAAGCACTTTTTCTAACAGTACAGCAATTTCTTACAGCAATACCAAACAGACACATATTTTAATTAAATTTTATACATACTAATAATAATTTGACCCTACTCAAATAAAACTTATAATTTTATATATCAAAAATTGAAGTTGTACAACAAATTTAAAATTTAATTTCATTTTTCGATATGCCAATGTCGTCGTGTACATCTCATCCACACCAGCATCGTAAACTGAGGCTCCCAGACAAATCTTGTCCTATTTACATTGAAAATCGAAGGGCCTTAAATGTTCTATTTATTAAAAAGTTTTGTTGCTCTTAAGAATCGAACCCAAATTATAAAATTAGTTTACACTATATTATACCACTAAGGTAATTAACATGTGTTATGAATCACGCACATATTACGTGTTCTTGCATGCCTTAAAGAAATAAATATTTAATGTTATCAATTTGAGATGAAAATTAAGAATGTTTATTATTTAATTATTTAAATAGTAAATATGTATACGAGATTATTTTTCTTAAATTTTCAATAAATTTATATTATCTTTATCTCTCTCAGTAGTATTTCAAATTTTTATCAATGAGATCGATTTTTTAATCAATTAACCCATTTTTTGATCGATTAATTCAATTTTTAACTAATTTTCATAAAAAAATAATTTTTAACCCTATTTTCACTTAATTAATTCGATTTACTAACCAAATAGCGACTTTAGTACCGCTTATTTAGAATGCAACAAGGTAAGCTGTTGTATTGTAGCCTATAGGGGACTCCAAGTCTGGTTAATCATTGATGTATCGTACGTAAAAAATCTTTTACTAACAGAAACAAACCAAAAGGATCTCCAACTTACCGTGATCATAGTGCAGTAATTTTCTTAAATCCAACGGTTGATATCAACTCATCTCACTCCACCTTTATAAATAACCCCTTCATTTTCACAGTACAAGCCCTCACTCTTTCTAGCAGCTGCTTGTTTCTTCATCAAATGTAAGTCTTTCATTTACACAACATTCTCTATATTCTGTTTATTTTTTAATGTATATTTTGGTTAAATATTTTTATAATTATTTCGTTCTATATCTCTCTCTGTGCTGTGTTATTCATTTATTTAACTGTTCTGTTTATTTGTAATTTTTTAATGCAGACTTGTAAATAATGTTAGGTTAAGCTTGATTTCTTATATTTTTAGTAGTGGCTTGTGTGTTGTAAGTGTTCATATATTGTGTTATTATTTGTTGGCAAATATTATGAGTTTATGACAGTCATGATTTATATATATATAGTGCTCTAAAATTATTCATATGGTTAGAATACACAGTTTGAGTATAATTAAGTACATATTATGTAGCTGTTTTTGGACTTATTCATCTTTGATATTTCTCCGTGATTCCGAGATGTTACAACAATGTACTGTAAACAATGAATTTTGATTTCTAAAATGTAGCTTACTATAGTTTTAATTTGTTATTTTTGGTGTTTAAATGCCGAGGAGAGTAGATGTTTAGTCGAGCTTTTAATGATGTACTCCCTCCGTCCCAATTTATCTGTCCAGTTTGACTTTTGCACGTAGTTTAAGGAGCATTAACCGCATAGTTCCGCTGATTATCTTTCAATTTTTTTTGTAAATAAATATTCAAATCTTAAATTTTTATTCACAAAAAGAAAAGTTGAAAAATAATCAATGGAACTATGCGGTCAATGCACCTTAAACTACGTGCAAAACTCAAACTGGACAGATTAATTGGAACGGAGGGAGTATGTGATTAGTAGGGGTTCTGTTTGTCTCACGATGATTTCACTGTTCAGCTTTTGCAATATTTTTACCGTAAAAATTGATATCACGGGGCTTCTAGATCTAGATCATGTGGCTTTCTTTACATATATATTTTTGTTTACGGTGTTCATATAATGTGCTAGGATTATTGACTTGTCGTGTTGAAGTATGACTATCAGGATCAGTTGTAAGGTGTTAAGAAATGGTCACAATCCTAATCTGTACGTAAATAGATGATTCTTGCCTGGTTTGTTTGTTTGACAGTATCATAAATATTTTCAGTTAGTGTACATATAATGTGGTGATGTTGTGATCTGCAATATAGTAGTACAAATTGGCGATAATAGATGTGCAAGATCCCAGCATTGTTTGATTCTTTGGGAGGATCTGCATATTGCGTAATAATGCTTTTATAAATATAATGTCAGTTCTGGTAGTTTTGATATTCTCCCCTATTTCGTACAGAATAATTAGTGTACCTTTGATGTTTTTAGGTTTTGGATATGAGTTTTTGATGTATATTATACAAGATTTAGCACAAACAATTGGAGACATGGTTCTATTTTAGCACCGATATGTACTTTTTGGTGCTAAATTATAGAAATAGCTAAATTATAGAAATAGCTACACTTATATTTAGCACACCATTGGCTTTGCTCTAAGATAGAAGGGTATTCTGGACTTTGTGTAATTAAGTAGTGGCAGTAGGCTCCTCCTGATAGAGGATAAAAGTGTTGAACAAGTAAACTAACTCCTGGAATTCAGGAATATTCATGCATATTGTTGGTTCAGAGAATGTAGAAGAATATAAGAGGTTGCATTAAGTATGGTTCAAAGAACTCAGTAGATGTATCTATTTTAATTCATGTATGATGTTTTATATTCTCCTATTATATAAAGGAGAAGATTATATTGTTTTTAATAAGATTGAAAAGATTGAAATATACAGAATATATTAGAAGCCCAGAATACATAGTTCTTCTCTTGTTTCTATATTCCATTCTGCACCTTATACACAGAAATATACCTAAACCCTAGACACATACACAACAAAAAGGACAAGTTGTTATATTGTCAATTCAGATTTTGGCTGCATATCATTTTGGTGCAATAATTATTATAGCCTTTTATCTCTTCTTTTCTCTGAGTTTATTGCATTGTGCTTTCTGTTACTTTGTTCTCAGTTACGCTTTTGGTGGATACAGAGTATCTACAAATGGCAGGAGTGTATTCAGATTCGGATGATGAATATTATGCTGGTGATGACTATGAAGACACATACTCGGAGTCCAACATGGGAGGGGAAGACAATTCAGATCATGAAGGCGGTGGAGACTATGCTCTTGGTGACTACGATACCACTCACGTGGAAAGCGGAGTCGCTTCAGATGATGAAGACGTTGGGGACTGTGCTCTTGGTGACCATGGAACCATTCATGTGGAAAGCGGAGACTCTTCAGATGATGAAGACTGTGCTATTGGTGACTATGGTACTACTCACTCAGAGTCACACGTGGAAAGCGCAGACTCTTCAGATGATGAAGACTATGCTATTGGTGACTATGGTACTACTCACTCAGAGTCACACGTGGAAAGTGCAGACTCTTCAGATGATGAAGACTATGCTATTGGTGACTATGGTACTACTCACTCAGAGTTACACACGAAAAGCAAAGGGCATTCAGCTGAACAACATCATGCTCTTGGTGACTACGGTACCAGTCGCTTTAAGTCCATGACGCTGAGTGGTGGAAGTCAGGTGAATGTGCATCAGCAGACATTCCGTGCTAAGAATGAGGACAAACAGAATGGGAGCTATGAGCGTTTTACTGCTAAGGACAAGGCGGTCTGTGGTGAACCCTTTGTGGATAGGTCTGGGAATCGAGGTTACAAGGATGAGCACACCAGATCTGATACCTACAAAGTTGGTGACAAAAGCGGTTTTACCGAGTACTACCGCGAGGAGAAAGTGAAGCATGTCGAATTCGATAAAAGCAGCAGCAACAGCAACAAGAAAGCTGTTGGGTACTACCCAAAATACAACAAGTATTAGGTTTTACCATCTATCCTTCATTGGCATGTAGCCTGGAGATTCTCTATGTTTTGATCTTGAATTTTATGCTTTAGTAGTCTACCATTTGCGAACTACTTGTCTAGTCTACCATTGAAGGTTGAAGTTCTGTATTAAAGATTTCTCTTAGGATATCACTAAGGATTTGGGTTGAGGCTTGGCTTGAAAATCACTTTCTTTCTTACTTTCTTGTATTTAGTCACTTGATTGCTATTGTGGACTCGGAACAAAAAATTCCAGTGAGAATATAACATTAAGATGGTTTACAAGATGAATGGCAGTCTTAGGGGATTATTTGCTGAAAATTAATAATCCAATGTAGATTGGTCAACTTAAAGTAAAATTTCAAAAATAATTTTGATACGTAAATTATTTTCAATTTTTTTATTGTGTGTCCATATCAGAAACGGTTATAGTTTAATCCCTTCTTTCATGAATGAACAGCTAACAACTTTTATATTTTTGCTAAATAAATGAGTTAACATTTATATCACCATGTTCAATTTGATCTTTTTTAAAGCATGTGAAAATAACTTTTTATATAGAATTGGGAGAGGATTTCGGATTTAATTCAAACAAACTTTTGACTTGAAGTCAAAATAACTTTTATATTGGACTCCACAAGTCCCCAGGCCGAACGGGCTCTTAAACTTCTAACCTACATAAATATCCCCAACACCTTCAGTTCACAGCAAAAGCCCCTGCCCTGCCTTTGCCAAAGGTGAGTTTTATTTCTGTCTTCATTTGATCCAACTGTTTTGTTCTTGCATTATTTTACAGACTCTAGATTATACATTCATGTCTCTAATTTTAGATTTTTGTTGTTAATTAAGCCTTATACTTTTTTTACCTTATTGATAGTTTGCAAAATGGTCATACCCTGTTGTGTTTCTTATAATTGTGTTCAGTGTTCAGAAAATGCTTTACCAATTTCAATGTCAAATCTGTTAACATCAAAGTGGCCGCGTGTAAATCAAAGCTTAATTGTTTACACAGTTACGCTGAAAAATGATTTTGTACCTTTTTAGCCCTTATGTGCCTTGTTAATATGTCTAATAGGTAATTGTAAGCAGCAAATATTGTTTTAAAGATTATATAATCTTGTATTTTAGATTGTTCTCAGTTACTACACTAGGCATTATCATATTCTACTTGTGGTATTCATGTAAAAAAGCCTGATATTTATGGAATGGTGGATACAGAATTTATTCAAATGGGAGATTCGGATTTTGATTCTTATGGAATCTGTGACTCTTATGATTCTCCTGGTGACTGTGATTCTGATTCTTATTGGTTCTGTAATTCTTCTATTGGTGACTGTGATTCTGATCGTGATTGTAATTCTAATAGTGTCAATTACTCCCAGTCCAACAAAGGTCAAAATTATTTAGATATTGAATCTTCTAGTGACCGTAGTACCAATTACTCAAAGTACAAAGATGGTGAAAAATATTCAGAAGATGAATCTTATAGTGATTGTGGTACCACTTATTCAAATTTCAATGACACTCAAGAATATCCAAATGATGAATCAGAATATTCAGATGGTGAATCTTATGATGGTCGTGGTACCACTTACTCAAACGAAAGTCAAGAATATTCAGATAATGAATCTTATGAAGAATATTCAGATGATGAATCTTACCATGAGTACGGAGAGTCCAAGGCCAAAAGTGGAGAATATTGGGATGCTATTGGTGACTACAAGATCACCTACTTGAGGTCCAAGGCAACAACAGGTGGAAATTGGGCGAGTGTGCATGAACAGACTTCCCAACTAAAGAACGAGGACAAACAGAGTGGGAGCTACGAGCGCTTCGCTGAACCCTTTGTGGATACCGCAAGTAATTAGGCCAAATCATACCTGGTGGTTAAAAAGTAAAGTAATTTCAATCTTAATTTCTAGCTTTAGAAATCTACTACTAGGACATACAATCTAGCTTCTAATGGTTGTACTCTTGTTGGTGGTTTTAATTTCCGTTCCTAAGATTTAGATTGTAATCTTCCTATTAATCTTTGAGACTTGGCTTCAAACTCATTTTCTTCCGTTTCTGCCTATCTGTTCTCAATAGAGCGAGCAATCGGGTTCGGGTTGTGTTATTTACTTTCGTGTCGTGTAATTTC
This sequence comes from Apium graveolens, assembly GCF_009905375.1. Classification (NCBI taxonomy): domain Eukaryota; kingdom Viridiplantae; phylum Streptophyta; class Magnoliopsida; order Apiales; family Apiaceae; genus Apium; species Apium graveolens. The sequence goes on along the minus strand of NC_133648.1, from coordinate 313,648,358 downwards.
GTGTACGTAAACATGAAACTCATATCTGACCCGAATTAATTTCATGTACTCATATGTGAAACCCATATCCGATTCGAATCGTGTCGTTTACTTTCCGTGTACTTTTCGTGTATATTAAATAAAAAAATTAATATAATATATATATTACAATTTCGGTTCGGTTCGGTTTGGTCCAAGAAAAAATGATAATTCGGTTTTTCGGCCTATTCGGTTCTGTCCGGTTTTGGACCGAACCGACCGAATGCTCAGCCCTAGTGTTTCGTGTTCGTATACATTCGTGTTTCGTGTACCAAAAATTAAAACTCATATTCATATTTTTCGTGTCGTATTCTTGTGTCGTGTACCAAATTGCCCAAATTACCCGCTCTACTTCTTAATATGCTGCTGCCGATAACATTACATTACATTATTTACATCACGGAGTTACTGTCCACAAATCCAGGTAGAAATATTTTTTTACTCGGAATTAAAACACTAGGCATTCTTTTATGATAAAGGGACGAATATTAAAATAACGGATTTACAATTTTTAAACAAGTCGAATAAGTAATTTGAAGTGATAATTTCGATAGTACAAAAAATAAATTCGGAAAATAATTTTCTCATGGATAATTCGAACTACAGAGCAATTTTATTTAGCTGTAACACTTGGCTCTTCATTCTCCGATTCATATTAATAAAATTTGGTAGTAGCATTTTTTTCTAAAAGCAAATTATTTACAGGGTTAATTATTTAGTTGGTCATCAAAGTCAATCTAATATATCATGTTAGTCCTTGAATTGAAAAAGGTCATATGATATTCACTAAAGTCAGCGATTTATCAATTTTCATTGATATTTAACAGAATCAATCGTTCTCATTTCCTCGCCTTCAAAACTGGGTTCATGACTGCTAAATCCCTGAACTTCTGCTAGTCAAATGCTACTTAAAATTTAACATATTAGTAGCATTTTTCGTTGTTAAATATCGAAGAAAATTGACAATATTACTAATTTTAATCTCGTTTGCAGTTCACTAACTAACTCGATACAATAAATTGATTTCAGTGACTTCAAATAGCAATTCGAATTTAAATATGTTTACAATAGATGATGGTATTTAAATTATTTTTAATAAATCATATTCTACAATGAAAATTAATTTAAACTTAAAAATATTTATATATTATATATAATGTTATATTTATTAATAATTTTTTTAATTAATATATATATATATTATTTATTTATATTAAATATTATTATCGTGTATCGGGATAAGAAAATTCTAATTTCCGAAATCTTCCCGATCCCCAAATCTTTTTTAAATATTTTTACATTTTTCGTCCAACACGTAAAAATTTCCCAAATTCCCGCGCGGGACGGGTCCCGTGACAGACATTCCTAATGCTGTACTCCAGAGTTTGAAAATGGAGAGAAGAGAAGAGAAGAGAAATGATAATTTTGAAATTTTCCTTCCGAGGCGTACTCCCGAGTTTTTTGGTGAGAGAAGAGAAATGATCAGGAGAGAAAATTCATTATAATTTTTCCCCCCAAAATTTTCTTCCAAAAAATGGGCAGATTTGGAAAGATCCTCTCACATTATCTTCTTCTTTTTTATCACTTTCTCTCTTTTTTTACACAAACTTGGGAGTACACGACGGATCTGTTTTCTTCTATTATTTCTTTTCTCTTCTCTTCTCCTCCATTTCTTCTCTTCTCTCCCGGAAAATATCGGGAGCACAGCGTAAAGGGAGGAAGTTGAAGCGTACACTAGAAGTCTGGTTAATTATTGTACGGTAAAAATCTTTTGAATGAAACTAGGCCCCAAAAGATCTCCACTTACCGTGATTTTAGTGCAGTAATTTGTTTTAATCCAACGATTGATATCAACTTATCTTACACTACCTTCAGTCACTCCCTTTATAAATACACCTTCATATTTCACAGTACAAGGTCTGACTCTCTTTTCATACCCCAATTTTTCATCAAATGTAAGTTTCATTCGCCACATTAATCTCTATATTCTGCTCATTTTTTTTATATTCTAGTTAAATTTGTTTTTTATTTATTTTGTTCTATTTATCTCTCTGTTGCTGTGTTGTTCATGTATTTAATTGATCTGTTCTTTTTGTACTTTTTTTACTGTACACTTGTGGATCATATTATGTTAAGCTCAATTTCTTATTTATATAGTTGTGAGTGTTCATGTTATCATACATTGTTTTAGTATTTGTTTGTAATATTATCACCCTCGTGATCTGTAATGTTTTTATTAATGCAAAATTGTTCATATGCTTAGTTTCTAAAGTTTTATAGTTTAATTTTATTTTCGATAGTTTCTCGTAAATTAATTTCGAGTGCTAAAATGAATATTAGGTTATTTTAATTTGTCGTTTTCAGTATTTAAAATGCGGAGATTTTTTTTTAGTTGAGCGTTTGATAATGTATGTGACTAGTTGGGATTCTGTTGTCTCGTGATGATCTAACTGTTCTGCTTTTGTAATTTTTTCATCGTAATATGATATTATGTGGTCTCTGGTTATAGATTTATGGCTCTATTTCGAGATCATGTTTTCATGACCTTGATTTCCTATACATATGTATTTTATTCACCGTGTTCGTATTATGAGCTAATACTGAAGTTGAAAGTTGAAATACTGGCTATCAGGATCCGTCGTAAAGTGCTAAGAAATAGTCGCAATCTTAATATAGATAAATGATTCTGTCCTGGTTTGTTTGTTTAACAATATGTTATGGATATTTTTGGTTTAGTGTACATGTATTGTGGTGATATTGGCTTGTGTCAAGATCTGCAATATAGTCGTACAAATTGGCATAATAAATGCATAAGATTGGCCTGGTTTGTTTCTTTGGTAGTGTCTCAGTTTGCGTAATGTTAGTTTCATACATATAATGTTATTAATAGGGTAGTTTTGATATTCTCCCTTATTTTGTACAGATTGATTAGTGTACCTTTGATATTAATAGGGCTTGGGAGCTATGAGTTTTTCAAGGACCTGGTGTATGTTATACATGTCTAATAAGGTTGTATTTGGTGTCTAATACACTGGTTAGAGTAAATGCTGAAAAGCACTCAAAATCGAATCTAAATTTCATGTGCATACTGCTTTGCTTGCACATTAGCTACTATTTTTTGTATGTTTTCAATTTGGCTAATAGGTAATTTTGATTGATCGAAAGCAGTTTTTTGGTTTGCAGAGGAGTAAATTATCATCTTTTGGATTGTATATTAGTTACTTTATACATTTTGTCTGCGGTGTCCATGTGCAAAGTTTAATAGTTATGCTCTTGGCCGATACAGAGTTCAAATGGCAGGAATGTATTCAGATTCGGATGATGAAGATTGTGCTGTTGGTTACATAGGTACCATTTACTCAGTGCCCAACACGAAAAGCGGAGGGCATTCAGGCTATGGCACCAGTTACTCAAAGTCCATGACGCTGAGTGGTGGGAGTCAGGTGAATGTGCATCAGCAGACATACCGTGCTAAGAATGAGGACAAACAGAGCGGGAGCTATGAGCGTTTCACTGCCAAGGACAAGGCTGTCTCTGGTGAACCCTTTGTGGATAGGTCTGGGAATCGAGGTTACAAGGATGAGCACACCAAATCTGCTACCTACAAAGTCGGTGACAAAAGCGGCTATACTGAGTACTACCGCGAGGAGAGGGTGAAGCATGTCGAATTCGATAAAAGCAGCAGCAGCAACAAGAAAGCAGTTGGGTACTACCCAAAATACAACAGGTATTAGGTTTTACCATCTATCCTCCATTGGCATGTAGCCTGGAGGTTATCTATGTTTTGATCTTGAATTTAAGCTTTAGTATCAGGAACTACTTATCTAGTTTGGTAATGCTGGTACTTCTGTTGATGGTTTAAGTTCTGTATGAAGTATTCTATTAGGATATTACTATGGATTTGGTTTGAGGCTTGGTTTGAAAATCACTTACTTTCTTTGTATCTAATCACTTGATTGCTGTTGTGGACTCGACCGTAGAACTGCGAGAGCAGATAACGTTAAGATGACTTAGAAAAGGAGTTGGTGGTGCTAACTACTGAGTTCCAGGCTTTCTTTTCTGGCCTTATCTGGAGTTGCATAGTGAAAGTGAATACATCCATGTTTATAATCTCAAACGTTGTCATTAGTTTACAAGATAAATGGTTTAATTTCAGGGATCATTTGCTTAAAAATAATGGTGCAATGTAAGAGTGTTCAGTTTAAATAATTTTGGTTCATTAATAATTAAATCATAGCTATTTCTTTTATTGCTAGGTTGAATAAGCTAACTTAACATTACCATATTCGATATTATCTATTTGAAAGCATTCGGTCTGTCACTAAAAACATTTTCTGACACGTTTGTAAATGTACACTTTTAATTATTAATTTCGTATTAGTATCAAATATAAAAACTTCATTATATTAAAGTATACATAAATACAAATTCAACAAAATCATTAATTATTATGTTTAATTTTATAAATTAGACGTAAATTAGTAGTCAATCGCTTAACATGAAGGATAAAAAAATCAAAATGGAAGAAATATTTTAGGACGGAGGGAGCAGTAAAAAAACTGTTACTCCTTCCCTACCACTAATTTTGTCATCATTTCTCAACTTTATTTGTCACAAAAAGTTTGTACAAGTTCAATAATTAAAGTTTGATTGACAAAATTTCAGAATATATAATTTCAAATTTTCATCAAATATTTAGTGTAGGCATGAATTATGAAGCCCCTAGGCCAAATTTAACTAGCAATTTTGAACTCGAGGACCAGCCATAGATTGTGCAGATGACATAGCCCATAGAACAGTGTTTTCAAATTTCACGGACGCAGAGTACATTTCATTCTCACGACTCACTAGTCACTACTCACTAGCATTGAATGCGGAGTGCTGACTCAGCAAAAACATTCATCTATTAAAAAAATATAATCTATAATTAAAAATTAAAAATTGACATATAAATAATATGAAAATCGTAATTTATAAATTATTTAGGTGTTTAAATAATTTTATTTATAAGTAGTAAATTAGTAAACTTATAAATGATTTACGCGTTTGGTTAATTTTACCTATAATTTGAATTTGATGATGTGTTTGGTGAATAATAATTTATAAGTTATCATTTTTCTAAAAATTAATCAAAAACCAAATAAAATAATTTATTTTATGAATATAAAATTTCAAAGAAAAATTTCATAACAAAAATATTGAATATAAATTTAAAAAATAAATAAAAATAAAAAACGAATTTAGAGGATGAGAAGCCGCTAGGATTTTAGTATATAAGGATACGAGAGAAATGAAAACTGAGATGAATTATTCTGAAACGGGGACTAAAATGGGAAAGTATCACTGGACCACTTTCAAATTTTCGTTATATTTGTGGCTATGTGACCATTATGTTCAGGCTACCAAATGGTCCACCTAAGTTCGTAATGGGCTTGTGGCCCAAGAATGATCATTTTTTTTGAAAGCTAAAACAGGCTGACTTAACGATTTTTAAACTAGATGAAAATTTAGTATTTGTATTTGTATTCTTAGTACATAACACGAAAATACATAAACACTAAAGTACATAAAGTACATGATCGAGATTTAGTGTCGATTTTGTGTTTTCACTTCAAATACACAACATGACACGAAAAATATGACATATTATATATTATAACTAAATATTAATATTTATAATGTATATATGTATATATATAATAGATATATGCATAATTATTTTTGAAATAATTACTTAATTTTACAATATATATATAAGTGTGATATATATATTATATTTCGCAAAAAAATTACGTACAAATCTTACATTATTTTAATTAATATTAATATTTAATTTTATACGAAAAATACGACACAAAATGACATGAAACTAAAATACACGAACCCCAAATATGTTGGTTTTGTATTTGAACTTCACGTACACAAAATACCAAAATACACAATATGAAAATATACGACACGGACGAATTGTCACGTCTACTACTATATTTAATAAATATACTCTTAAAATTATCCATTCTAATTCATAAAAATTTAGTATATATAAAAATTATAATACTTGGTCAATAAATTTTATATCTTATAATAACGCAAACAAAAATCACTATCCTTATAATATTAAGAGTTAATTGCACTTTGTAGCCCCCACCTTTCATTTAAAATCAAAACAGTATATCTACTTTGTAAAATACAGTTTGCAACCCCTAATTTTCAATATCAACTACAACATGCATCCCTAACGATTATAAAATTGAAATTGAGATGTTAATATTAATAACTAAAATTTTAAATTAATTAAAATATTTATTTTAATGATTTTTTTACATGAAAATAATTATAACAATTTTCTATTAGTAATACACTAAATTATTCATAATGCTAAATACTTAAAATATATTTATTAAGCAAAATATATGTTTATATATATAATCATAAAGTTTCTAAATATATCTATATTTTAAAATTTTAAAAATTATATTGAGTAATTAAATAATTGACATTAATATTATTTTTATAATTTGAAATTCTAAATTTTAGTTTAATTAAAAATTATTATTTAAATATTTTTCTGAATTTCAATTATACCCTCCACAATATAAATATTTTTTAACAAAATGGTTAAAGGGATGCATATTGTATTTGATGTCTAAAATTAGGGGTTGCAAACTGCATTTTTGAAAGTAAGTATATAGTTTTGTTATTCAATGAAAGGTAGGAGTTACAAAATGGAATTAACTCTATAATTTATTACTATATCTCCATATTTTCCTATCAACGTTGAATAATTTGTCGCAGCTAGTTCCTTTTTTTGTTGGAATATTTATAAAAATAAATTCAAAGATTGAATGATAATCAAATTCGGAATGATAAGCAACCATTTGTTAATAAATTAATCTTTCTTCGAAATCGAACCATCTTCCGCTCTTCCCGGGCTATTGGTAGCGTATGAAAGACCAAGTCTGTTTAATTACTGTACAGTGAAAAATCTTTTGGCAAAAAATTAGAGACACCAAGTCTGTTTAATTACTGCACGGTAAAAAAAATCTTTTGGCAGAAAATGACATGGAAGTATCTTTCACGAAATATACGTACCTCTGTTCTACAAATTATCAATTTTATCGGTTAATTACCCGATTAATTGTTTCTATACGTTCAGTCGATTTGATTTTATAATTCAATTAATCAGTACATTTTTTTCTTAAATCAATATATATAATTTAATAAATTATTTATATTTATATTTTATTAAACATATTTAATTAATATTTCGATCAATCCGTTTAATTATAGATTATGAATTAATGGCCAAAAATAATACGAATCTACAATACGGATTTCCGCTTCTTAGTTCAACTCAACTTCCCATAAAGTTCACCATCACCCGAATCTTCTATTTACCGCGGAAGTATTTAGTAGTTACCTTGCTCGGATAAGGTTAAAAATGTAGATGACAGCAGTTAAAAACAACATCTTTCGATCGAACGGTTGTCATTAAATCATCTAACTCATGCAGTCATGCTTATCTCACTCCCTCGATAAATAACAACCCACTTCCCCACACACACATTTACGGGAGAAGTAATGTTAGGGGCACAAAAGATTGTACAAAAATTTGTTATAAAATGAGGCTGATGTGGGGGTCCATTTTCATATAACCAATAAAACCCTTACACGTGACATTTTGTAATTTTTTTAGGAACCAATTTGGTATCTCTCGCATTTTCCTTTACAACGGTCCTTTTTCACACTTCACAGCAAAAGCCCTAGCTAGCATCTCTTGTTATTTTCTTCATCAAATGTGAGTTTTATATACAAGTATTTTTTTTAATTTTCTGCTTTTATATATGCACATTGTTGTTATTTATCTGTATATTTTGTTCTATTTGTCTCACTGTAACGTGTTAATCACTTAATCATGTCTTCATAAACTGTTCTATTTTTTATTTTTTTACTGTACAGTTGTAGCTTCGTTTTATGTTCACCTTGATTTGAAATGTATAAATGTATGCGTGTGTATGTTTATGTATGTATTATAGTTGGTTTGTTCATATGTATTGTTGATTTTGGCTTCTAATATGACTATCATGATCTGCTTTGTACATGGAGAGAGAGAGAGGGAGAGAGGGAGGGAGAGAGAGAGAAAGAGAGATGCAACATTGTCATGTTCTTGATGTATGTATAATTATTTTTAGTACTAGTGTATACATTTTCAGCCTGATTTTATCTTTCGATTAGTTTGGTTTCTCGATATTTTAGCTTTTTACAAAATTTAGATGCTGAAGTTTGAAGTCATATTACTTTTTATACTGTGGCCTAGAAATTAATTTTGAGCATTAGATCTAGTTTAGATGCTTGCACGGCTTTGAATAGCGAGCTTTGTTAGTGTTGATGTATTTTTTACGAGGTCTAGTATGAAATGAAAATTACGTGCTCTGTGTTTGACAGATCGTTGTTAAGCTTGATACATTTTGGTACATTTTGGTTGCGGACTTTTGTAGTGTTCACATTTTGTGTTGATATTATCCTTTAATGCGACAATCGTGATCTGCATCATAGTGTTACAAAATGGTGATAATAGATGAATCAGATTTGATCGTGATTATGTTTCCTTGATAGTCTGTTTACGTGTTGCATTAGCTGTTATATAGGCCTTATCAATGTAATAAAATATCTGGTCAGTTTGGTTTTCTTGTGGCGTTGAGTTATGAGCCTATCGTGCTTTTCTACATCGCTATTGCCTTCTCTTCTGTTTAGATAACAATGGGGAGACTACACGTATTGTTTAAGGCCAAGTATGATTGACGCTTAATTACTTGTAGTTATGGTTAACTATGAACTTATACTTCTCTGCTTGCCCTTGTAACTGTTGTTGTGTATCATGGATTTGGCTAGTAGGTAGGTTGAATTGTTCAAAATCAACCACTTATTTGAAGATGAATTGATTATAAACTAGTCTCTGCATTCTGTCTGCGTTGTTTATAAGAAATGTCTAATAGTTATGCTCTTGGTGGATGTAGATGGCAGAAGAATACGCTCTTGGTGACTATGGTACCGGTTACTCAAAGTCCATGGCCAAAAACAGTGTAAACCAGGTGAACGTGCATCAGCAGACATACCGTGCTAAGAATGAGGACAAGCAGAGTGGGAGCTATGAGCGTTTCACTGGTAAGGACAAGGCAGTGTGTGGCGAACCGTTTGTGGATAGGTCTGGAAATCGTGGCTACAAGAATGAGCACACCACTTCTGCTACCTACAAAGTTGGTGATAAAAGCGGCTACACTGAGTACTACCATGAGGACAGGGTGAAGCATGTTGCCTTTGATAAGAGCAGCAACAGCAACAACAAAGGTGTTGGGTACTACTCAAAATACAACAAGTATTAAGTTTCGGCAGTCATCCTCCTTTGGCATGTAGCCTGGAGGTTTTCTACTGTTTTCTGTTTCGATTTCTAGCTTAAGTAATCTACCACTTTGAACTAGTTTTAGCTTCTTAAGATGGTACTCTTGTTGGTTTAAATTTGTGGATCAGAGATTTCGATTGTGAATTTACCTATCGTTTTGGTTTGAGATTACCTTGCATTTACTTTCTCATCGTCTGTCCCTCTATCTGTCTGAATCTGCTGTTGATGTTAATAGTTTTTGATCATTGGTTGGGGATTTTTAAGTGTTTCTTGCAGGCATATTCTTATTTTCTGTTCGTCTTATTAATAAAAATTGAAGATCCTTTCTACATGTTATCAGTTCTGCTAAAGTTACTGGACTTGAGTTCTATAGTCTTGGTAGAATCCTTGTTTTCATAAAAAAAAGCAGCAGAATGCTCTGCAGTCTGCATCGTGCTATATTGCTTCTTGTTAGTTAAAATTTGAAGAACCTGCGGGTTAATTTATATTTAGTATTTACCCATGGAGATAGTTGTTATATCCCTCGTGAAGTACTAGGAAGTAGGAACCAGGTATTTAGTTTCTGATAATGGTATTCATGTTGGTGGTATAATTTGTTTATCCGAGATTTCAACTGTGATTTACTATTGATTTGGTTTGAGTATGGCTTTCTTTATCATGTTGATCTTCATTGGAGTCTATAAGAAATCGGCTATGGCTATTTAGAGTGTTCCATCCACGTACGAGTATTAATAAGGATATATTGTTTGATCCTTCATCAAATCATCTCGTGTTAGTTCTTCACCCTTTAACAAATTCCTTCTGTTCTATTCTTGCTGTCTATGTAAGAATTACCTACATTCGTATATTAAGGCTAGAGATGCACAAAGGCCCACCGGGGCAGGACTTTGATCGGGCCTTAAAAAGCCCGGGCTTTGATCGAGTCGGGTTTTTCGGGCTTTGACTTTGACCGGGCCGGGTCGGGCTTTCCGGTAATGTCAAAACCCATTTGGGCCCTCGAGGCGGGCCTAATCGGGCTTTTTTTCGGGCCGGGTCGGATTAGGCTTGACTTTTTTCTAATTTAATTCGGATCTAGTATTATTAGAGATTCCGAAGAATACATGTGTTAGTAATTAGATTATCGTAAAAATGTATTAGTTTACATGGAATATTTTAGAAAAACATTACTTCGTTGAAAACATTTAAGTTCGGTAAAAAATAAACATGTTTATATAATATATTTTATCATTGTTATGATAACAATGATAACAATGATATCATTGTTATGATAACAATGATATCCAAATATTCATGACAATGATATCCAAATATATATAGTGTACTTATTATATTTTCTTTCATTATTTATGCAACGAAGTATATAAATAATATTATTAATCACAAATATGTAAATATATATATATATATATTTAAAGTATTATTTATATTTATAGTAAATGTGAATTTATAAATATATAAGAAAATATATTAGAATAATCAGATTATAACCGGGTCTTTTCGGGTTTTTAATCGGGTCGGGCCGAAGCCCGGGCTTTTAACCGGGCCGGGCCGAGGATTATTCGGAAACCAAGTTCCATTCGTATCAGCTCCGATTCACTGCTAGACTACCCCGATTGGACGCGAATGCAATTTCATAAATCGAAAAAACGGGCCGCCTCAATTTTTGCTCCAGACCTCGTGTACTACCCCCTACGAGGATTATTCGAAAACATAGTTCCATTCGTTTCAGCTCCGATTCACTCCAGGACGACCCCGAAGGACGCGGATGCAATTTCATAAATCCATAGGGACAATTTATGAAAAGAAATAAAAAAAAACGGGCCACCTCAATTTTTGCTCCAGACCTCGTGTACTACCCCCTACGAGGATTATTCGGAAACCGGGTTCCATTCGTTTCAGCTCCGATTCACTCCCGGACGATCCCGAAGGACGCGGATGCAATTTCATAAATATATAGGGACAAATTATGAAAAGAAATCGAAAAAACGGGTCACCTCAATTTTTGCTCCAGACCTCGTGTACTACCCCCTACGAGGATTATTCGGAAATAGAGTTCCATTCGTTTCAGCTCCGATTCACTCCCGGACGACCCCGAATGGACGCGAATGAAATTTCATTAATCCATAGGGACAAATTATGAAAACAAATCGAAAAAATGGGCCGCCTCAATTTTTGCTCCAGACCTCGTGTACTACCCTTACGGGTCGGGCCGAAGCCCGGGCTTTTAACCGGGCCTGGCCGGGCCGGGCCGAAGCCCGGGCTTTTAACCGGGCCGGGCCGGGCCGGACTTTGCCTAAAAATATAGGGCCCGTCGAGGCCCGAAGCCCGGGCCGGGCTTGACCGGGCTTTGACCGGATCGGGCCGGACCAGATTTTCGGGCCCGGACTTTTTGTGCATCTCTAATCAAGGCACAGTTCACAAATGTACTTGCAATTTACATTATAAATTCTCACTTCCTGATGTTTTGAATAGCTTGTGATTAGTTGTCCCGAGTAGAACACCAAACTAATTAAACTTTTTTTTTTGACAAAACTAATTATGTGCGTGTAATACATATTAATTTTATTAGATCAGTTCCCGGGCAGATGTCCGGTTATATTTTAGTTAATTTCTGAAAATTATTTTAAAATAACTTACTTTGAGTATATCAATACAATATTTTTAAAATATAATAATGAGAATTGAATAAAATTTATAAATTTTAAAATTTTAAAAATAATATTATCCAAACTAAAAATATTGATCATCAACTTTTTATTAAATATAAAAATATTATATATTTGTATAAATAAAATTAATTTTGAATCACTACAAGAAATTTCATTATTACCAACGACATATTTTGTTGGTAAGTTAACAAAATCTGTTGGTAAAAACGTTTCCTAACGGATTGCCCACTAAACTGTAGCGTTAGAGAAAACGTCGTTGGGAAGCACCTTCCTAACCGATTTAGCTGTCCGTAACTAAGTTAGCAACAGAATAGTAACAGACTAATAACACTTATAAAGTAATCAAAAAACACCACCCTACCAACATAATATTTGGTTGGCAATTCTAATAACAAACTGCTAACAGAAAATTTGTTGTTACATTTGGTAACAAAATACTATCGGAATTTTGACAACTGAACCCTTTTACCATCCTCAATTTTGTTCTGAATTCTTTGCCGGGAAATCTCTTGTTAATCAATTGGGAGACCTTGCTAATAATCATAATTTCTAATATGATATTCGCACAATATTTTGCCCTCAAAATATTCAACTCCATTTATAATTACAACTCACAGTAAGGTAAAATGAAAGATTCAAAAAAATTAAGATATTTTACAGTCAATCAAAAATAACTTTACAAACATTAATCTAACACCAAAAATTACATACAACACTCTCAATATATAAAATCTTACAAAACTTAGGACTTCCTCAAAAGATACTCATATTTTATACAAAATTGGTTCAACCATTTGATACTGGTACCTGATAATAACAACATGAGTACTCAATGCATTCCGAGTTTCAATCTTTGTTTCTGATGTCACAAAACCAAACCCAACTGGCATTTGTGCTCTTTCATCCGGTGTAAGTGTAGCTGCAACAATATTTAGTTACTAGTCATATATAAAACCTGAAACTACAGTTACAATCAATATATTTGTAGTCATAGATGATTACCTTCTGTAACTGAATCAAATGGTGAGAACAACTTCTTTAATTCTTGATTTGTGTTGTAAAATGACGCCCAACAAAAATATGTCAATATTTTTAACTTGTGTGTGTGCAAAGGTGATAAGGAGGGGGACAAAAAATGAGGAAGATGAAATTGCCGATAAATAGCTCGGAACTTAATCGATTCGCCAGTAGAACTCAAACCCCTACTTGGGAATACAGAAATTGAACTGGCTGCATAGTGTTGAGGTGGGAGAGAAGATGCGAGAGAAAGAAAATGAACAAGGGTGTGCACCGTAATTGATTTTATAGTTGTGATATAATTATTGGGTTTGACATATATATATGGTAAAATTTTACAAGAGATTAGTAACAAAAATACGCACGACCCGATCTAGAATCGCTACAGATTAGTAACAGAATAAATGTAACCGATCTACAATTATGGAAAAACAGATAACCGATCTATAATTATCAACCGATTACTAACCGAATACAAGTTGGACATGTGGAACTGACAACGAACAATGTGGTTAGTATAGAGTTAGTAATCTGTTAGTAAATTATTGTTATTCTATTAGTATTCTGTAGTTAAATATCTGTTGCCAATTTTTTAGTAATTCTGTTATAACTTTTGGTCTAGCCAACGGAAAATTTCGTTGGCAACTTTTCATTAGTAACCCGTTACGAAACCGTTGATGTTATATCGACTTTTCAAAAGTTTGCAATTGGTCGGCAATCCGTTGGTAATTGCTCACGGATAGATTTCCGTCAACAACTTTTGTTGGTAAAAATGAGATTTCTTCTAGTGATAAAATTAGTGAAGGAAGTGGAATTGTTGAAATTACTAATTTAAGAAAATAAAAATGAGGAAGAAAGACAATGAGAAATGAGTAAAAGAGAGAATAAGTGGAGGTAATAAATGAAATAAGAGAGAGAGAGAGAGATTTGAATGAAATAAATTAAATGCGAAGAGGATTGTCAATGGATGATGACATCATCAAATTAATCAGGGTTTGACACGTAGGATTTAATGATGTAAATTCTTAAAGGAGAGTTTGACACATAAGTAATGATGATGTCAATCGTAGTTTGTTTCAGTATAATGTAGATTATTGAAGGGTACTTTATATTCAAGCCCGACCTCTAAAAAGTCTATATATATATATATATAAGTCAAATCAGTATGTATTTGCGGACATGCTATTATTAAAACTAATTACAGATTCTTATCTATCATACGTGTTAGAAGAAATTGCAGGTCGTGCCTTCTGTATTGTATTATTACGAATATATACATAGCCGGCCCTGAGATTCGAGAGGCCTTCTGTATTGTATTATTACGAATATATACATAGCCGACCCTGAGATTCGAGATGCCCTAGTCGAAATCAGTTTATGGGGCCCTAATATACATATATCATGGAAATTCATATATATTTATTTGAAGAAGTTAGAAATTTTTGGGGCCCTTGAGTGTTGGGGGCCCTAGACGCAAGTCTTACTCGCCTATAATCTCGGGACCACCCCTGTATATATACATAAGTTCAGGAGGAGTTATAGGGAAAATATCTCTGACAATATTTACCGTATCTCTGGCAATATTTACATAATTATTTTTGATATCAATATATATATATATATATATATATATATATGCTAACATACGCCACAGTCGCAGCGGGAGGTGAGTGTACGCTGACACTGCTCCGAAAGTCTTCAAACGGAAATTTTGGCAACCCTTTTGTAAAAATATTAGTATATTGATAACGAGAGGGCACATAAAGTACCCGGACCTCACCACGGGCTATCTTTTCGTGAACAAAATATATATATAATTCAACATGCTTCTTCTGCTGTTGTACAGAATTACTAGAGAGATAAACTTGTCGCAATAAACCAGGATAGCCTTTTTCGTCGAACAATGTAACTCCAAAAGCAAATTTCTGATCCAACAAGTTTCTGCAATCATATTTGCAATCTCCCTATATTCTACCTCTGCACTTGAACGTGAGAGGGTGGATTGCCTTTTCGAAGACCAAGAAATGATATTGTACCTTCCTGTAAAATTATAAGATATTAGAGAAATATCTCAATAGAATCATATAGTTAATCATACGAATTTTGACGTTGATCATTAGAGTTTAAAAGTTTTATCAATAATCACTTTTTGAGTTCTGAATTTGTAATTTACAGTAGGTATCTGTTTAAATTTCAAATGGCACCTTGGAGCGAAGTGTACAAGGTCTGAGTTCTATTTTTTTTCACACGCAAAAAGTTAAATCACTCAGGATCAAACTATACTATACTAGCCAACTTTGAGAATTTAAGTTCTCACAAATATAGCCATACTGAAATGAAAGATTCGAGTAATATTTGTGAGCTGTTCAAATATATTTTCAGTTTTGAGTCGTTTATATATATTTGATCTCAACTTGTTAAACTAATCGGACTTAATCTCGTGCTCGTGGAAAATCTTGTGTTCGATCCTGATCCATATATAACTAATTCAAATCCTCATTTATAAATTTAAATTGAATCAAGTCAAAATACGAGTTCGAGTCAAGGTTCCTTACTAGCCATGCATATATCAATTACCAGTTAGTTTATCGATAAGAACTTGAGGATTTCTGATTTTTCGTTACCTTTCTTGGCTTGAAACTATTTCCAGTCATCCCTCTATATATCTAAACATTTAGCAATTAATACATCAACACAGCGAGGTTGAAAACAGCATATATTATTAAAACAAATTTACAAAACCCGATTATAATCAGAGTCTACAACAGTTTTAACTTACATCCTCCTTATGACATTTAAAATAAACATATACGAATCCTTACTTCTCAAGTTAATATCATGTCACTGCTACACATTGTATCTCAAAGCAAAGTCTTGGTATAATTGATCAGACTGATGATGATGAGTTGATGTAGAGTCCCAAGAATTGGACGTCGATGCAGAATTCGTGTCAAACTGATCATTAGGCCACCACATCATGCTATCTTTAGAAGAACCTTCTATTTCCTTAAAACAATCAAACTCACCCATCCCCACTGCATTGTTGTTGTTTAGAAATCCATCAAGCTCAGGCTGGAACGTCGACACTGATTGAACTCCAAAATTTGATTGATCTGCATCTGATTTCGGGACAAAATATGAGTCTGGAACATTTAAGCTTGAAGTTGGCATGATTTGATGTTCCATCACTGGTTCAAAGAGCTGAACATTTTGGGCTTGGCCGGGATGAGGAATCATCGTAGGTTGAATCAAAGGGTTTGAGTTGATGTTGTTAAAAGTTTGAAGGGTTTGGATCATCTTTTCTTGAAGAGGGTTCATCTTGGGCCAAACTGCAGGATTACTGAACAGTGAATAAGGGTTTTGAAGGTTCTGAAGCTGCATATGGAGCTGAAGCCTTTCCATAGCAGAGTTGCTCAAGGTGTTATCTTCTACAGCGTGATCTGCAAGTTTCGTGTCCTTACTCGAAGAGGCGGATGGCGAATTGATGTGATAGTTTTTGCGCTTTCCAAGCAACTTTTTCTTGAGTTTGGTATTCCAGTAGTTTTTAATATCATTGTCAGTTCTTCCAGGTAATTGAGCAGCAATAATAGACCACCTAATACATATCAAAATTAACATCGCATCAGCTAGGCACAGAAAGATTATAATGAAATGCATGTGATCTAAGATTTATAATATATACTATGTGCTTGATATATAGATCATGCTGCTCTTTATCTCGAATTCTCGATCTACACTTATGTGTGTGTGTGTGTTGTTCTTAAAACAAAAGCTTCATGGACAACAACAAAGGACAAATCTACAGGTAAGAGGAAAAAACTGAGACCTGCTGCCAATACTGATATAGAGGCTGCATATGATGTTGTCCTCTTCTTCGGAGAATCCTCCATGCTTGATGTCAGGCCTTAAGTAATTCAACCATCTCAATCTACAACTTTTCCCACATCTCTTCAACCCTGTTAACCAATAATTAGTCTGAATTTAACTCCTATCACCCAATTAATTAGTTACATAAAATAATTAAAAACAATATTAGGGTTTTGTTTTTCTTTTTTCAAAAATGAACATGCATAACTCCAAATAGAGAGAAAAAAAATCTTGTAAGTGTTCAAAATGAATAACATAAGATCTTGGAGACTTCCTCTGACAAAAGTTTTAGATCGATGAACGGGTTACTTAATAACGAGACAAGGGTAGTTACCAATTTTCTGGGGAAGAGCAATCCAGTTATTGCCAGTGCCAAACGTTTCAATATAAGACTTGAGCTTGGCATCTTCTTCAGGTGACCATGGACCTCTCTTCACGTTCTCTTTGTCACAGCATGGAGCTCTACCCATCTTGAACGATATATTCGATATTTATTGTATATGTAAATTTATCTCTGTATTTTCTGCTTCTCCTTCTTCTTTGTAGCAAACTTGAAGTTCTTGTTGATTGTTGGGGAAATGAGCAAGCGGAGACCAACCATTTATAGAAGGAATTTTAATTCTAATTTAAACAAAAAAGTCAAATACTATATAGTCTCTTCCTCCCTCTTCTAGGGTTTGTGCATAACTTTATCTCATTCTTTGGATTAGTTCAGCAATCCTCTCCCCTTGCTTTTTTGATTTGTTATTATTAAACATGCAATAGGCAGATAAGTACAGAAACTTGTCTAACATCTTGGTATTTAAAATTAAAAAGCTTTCTAGTTTTAATAATTTACAACGGGCACAAAGCGAATTCAAGCAAGAAACCTCCCTGCTTTACGTTTGTTGGCTCTCTAAATGGTTGTATTATTGAGTTAGCTACCCTCTTTTTAATTATTGGCTACCTCTACCTAGTTCTTAATTAAGAGATTAATGAGATATCAATTGAAAAAAGGGAATTCGTTAAAATGTGATATAGAGTACAAACCTATAAAAATTATTATTCTAAAAATCAGAAATCGACATTATTCGGTAGAGTAACCTTTCGGTGATTAATTGATTAATTGATTATTAATCAAATTGATTAATCGGATGTGTTTAATGAAATATAAAAGTAATTAATTTATTATACTAAATATATTAATTTAAGAAAATAGTGCAGTGATTAATCGAATTATAAAATTGAATTGACAAAACACATTAAAACAATTAATCTGAGTAATTAATCAATTAAATCAATGATTTTTAAAACATTTATAAAAATACTTATAAGCATACTTTTACTTGCAAGAGAGTACTGTATTATACAAGTTCATTAATGTTGCGTTCAATGTTCAATGTTCTCTGTTCTCTCATAGGCTACAAGTGCTCAAACAATCTTCAGTTAATATATAGGTTTTGCTACTCGAGACGAAGGCTTCGCCAATTCGTACCGTGTATTTCAGTATATAATTCATCTCGGGATTAAAGTTCTATTACACGGAGTTAATTTTACTACAGGTAACAACCAACAGAACGTGTATCAAACAGGTCCACGAGAACAGCATTGCATAAAATTAAATACTCCCGCTACATTCGGATAATATCACGCATGGTTTAATTACTAATTTTTGTTTACATTTTTCTGAGTAATACTTATAAGATAATTAATAACTTTTTAATGTTTGATTAATTTGAAGGGCGTTTGGTTCATGTCAGGCAAACGGAATGTAACAAAGAAAGGAAAAAAGGAAAAGGAGGAAAAAGAAAAATAATGATCTTAAATTATTTTACTTGTTTGGTTCAGATCCGGTAAAGGAATGAAAAATTACTTGATTATATTGATAGTTGATTTTTCTAATATCATGTAATGTAAAAAGAGTCAATGTATTTTGTATTTATATAAATAATATAATTTATTTACATTAAAATAAATTAATATAATTAATTTATAACATCTTTATTTTTTTCAAAAAAATAACATATAAATTAAATATCAAAATTGTTTTAAATTTTTAATACTAAATAAAAAATTATTTTTTATTATTGAAAAATAATTTACATATGAATCTACTTTTTGAATTGTCAGATTTAAAATATAATTAAAATGAAAAAAAATTGAAAAGGGAAAGCAAATATTAGGGGGAGGTGGAAAGCAAATATGTAGGGGGAGGTGGGGATTGGGTATTGAGAAATTTGGGATAAATTTAAAATTAAAAAGTGGGAAGGGAATGACAATTTTTACTAAACAAATATTAACTAAGGAAATGAGTCTAATTTACCCTTTACCTTTGTTAATTATCCTTAACCAAACGCCCCTTAGTTTAATGAGAATCAAATTCAGAATTTATCACAATCGCGAATACGACTTACCCAATCCGAAAAATGAACCGAAATGACTTGTTATTAATAATTTTATTCAATTATATTTATATATTTGATTTCATTCTATTTTAGGCAATTTTAATTAATTGGGTGATGTTTAAAAATACCCATTTTTGGGTGCAATGGCTGAAAATACCCATTTTCAGAACACATGGCTGAAAATACCGTTTTGGTTACGCATTTGTAATTAGGTAAGTGTAATATGCATTTGAGAATTAGGTATTTAAGAAAATTACTAGAAATACACATTTGTAGTTTGAGTATTATCATTGAGATAAGCATTTGCCAAATATCTTAAAAAAAAATTGGATACACATTTGACAAATGTGTATCTAGTACAAAACAGAATACCCAAATGACAAATGCGTATCCAAATTGGTATTTTCAGCCATCCACTTCCAGAATGGGTATTTTCAGCCATTTACAGCAAAAAATTGTAAATTTTAACATTTTTTTATTTTAATTTGTCCCGAAATTGACCCGTTTACAAACTGAAACCCAAAAATATTGCCACCGTTTAAGTATCTCAACACGCTCCTATTTACTATTCATATTTAATGATTAAACCGGGAGTAATATTACGTATTTTAAAACTTTTTCTAAAATATTTATCAAATAACGTATTGTCGTGTGTCAAAATTGAATTTATTAATATATATGTATATATGCGGGGTTGGATAAAGTTATCATTTATAACATTTTATGATAATTTTTGTGATAACTTTTAGGGTTCTGGCATTTTTCTTAAACTTTTGTGATTTTTTTTTACAAAGATTGAACGTGGAGATCGAAAACATTTCTTCGTAAATCTATTATCCGCATACCTCAGTTGTCGTTGGTCAAAAGAATATCAAACGATTGGTACTTGTTTGAAAAATTAAAGAAAGTTCATTTTAATTAATAAATCAATTAGATATATAATCTTAAACCTGCTGGTTTCTAATTGGCCAGAGTATTAAGCCAACTTTTAAAACAAAAGTGAAGAAAACATAATATATAGGAGGGGCCTTAATTAAAAGCTCAAAACTTTTAAGTTAAATAAGCCAGCTTAGCACCCACTAAGAATTGACTTCACCTAAAAAATCATAATTAACACTTTGTTATGGAGTTAAATATAGGAAGAAACATAGACAAATAGGTCCGGGAGCGCACTTACAAAGAAATACCCAAAGGGAAAGATCTAAAATTGTCAAAAGCTGCTCGCCCCAAAGAAAAATACTAATTTATTCCTAATCATACATCTAATGAGGGAGAAGAAGCTTGCTTCTGTTTGTCTTTTGGCAACCCTAGAATCTCTGCAGCATATTAAACTCATGCATTGACACTGTCTTAAATATATAGATATTAATACATCATCATGAAGACCAAATTCAAGACTTTAGAAGAGAGCTGGTGAGGGGTTTTCTTGTTAAGAAGATAAGCTTGGCTGACATTGATTTACACACAATTATGAAGATAATTTCTTCCTAGCTTTATATGTAGGTGCTAACCTAATCTCTCTGTATATACATGTATCATATCAATGTATATATAATAGCAGTTGACTTGGAGCTCAAGTACTGATCTGCTGAGGAAGCCAGGATCTGTATGGACTGGAGCCAATTTATGTACCACACACTATTAAAATTTAAAGTCGACTATATAGTAAATTTTTCATGATCGATTTTGAGTTCTTCTTCATTAATTTACATAACAAAAATAAAAGAGGGTTAAAAGTGTAAATATATATGAATATTACGTATTTAAAAATCAAACAATATTTCTATGCTTATAATATGTTATATGTAGATGAATCGAGATAACATTTTATCTGTGAGGTTATAAACCAAATTTGGATTTAGTAAGATCAAAAATATATTATTACTTAATTATCATGGTAATCTAAGCATGGTCATGGCCACCTGAATTTAATGAAAATTAAGTTTTTTCATGCATTAAATTAAATTACGTAACACCCTGGAAAAAAGCACGTCGATGGCGGTGATTAATCCGTCGGTGATTGCGTTTGAAGAGTTTATGGAGCAGTATGTAGGTAGGTTTATGAGTTGTGCTAAGAAGATTGGGGGACAAGTTGAGAAACACTACAAGAAAATAGGACAAAACCGATCGTCAAAAACGGTCGGTTAAGAGGCAAAACGATCGGTTAAAAGGGTCATAACCGACCATAGGACGTGGTCGGTTTTAGCCTGATCGGTGTCGTGGTCGGTTTTAGCCTGATCGGTTATGACTTTTGGTCGGGTTTAACCCTTATAACCGACCAACACAGTGGTCGGTTAAGTGCCTGGGCATTTTACTAAAATGTGGGGTCACTGTGTACATGTGGTAACACGTGTGCACACGTGTCGCCATGTCACTGAGTCATACCGACCGCAGGTGGTCGGTTATGTTTATTTTTAAAATGTTGACTGGAACTCATAACCGACCGTGGTCAAAGTGTGCACATCGGTCGGTTTTATTTCAGAAGCTAACTTAAATGTCATAACCGACCGTCGTAAAACCGACCACCCTCTAAAGAAGACGGTCGGTTTTATGAAGAAGGTGGTCGGTTATGTCACCTGACGGTCGGTTTTCTGGGTTTTGTAATGGTCAAAAGTGGTCGGTTATGCCTATTGTCGGGCGTTGTCGCATAACATGATCTTGGTACTTCCTAAAATATAAAGTAAGATCATGCATGTGTCACATATTCTTCCGCTTACTCTCGTTCATCATCACTCATGTATCGAGTTCCTTCCTTTCCAAGAGATTGAATTGGATATTTGAACACTTCTAAATTCTCGGAATTTTGCACATCAAACAAAACCTCGTTACGACGTACCTTATTATGGATCGTGTCAGAGGTAAAATAAAAAGAACAAATATTAAGAATCTCCTCCTCCATATATCGTTCGACAATTGACCCCTCAACCCTTACTTTATTACCGACTTTTTGTTTTAATTTGCCCAACAAACGTTCAATCGGATACATTCAATGCCAATAAGCAGGTCCAGCAAGTCTAATTTCTTCGGCTAAATGTACAACCAAGTGTTCCATCGAATCAAACCAACTTTGAGGAAAAATCGTTTCCAACAAACACAACGCTTTGATAACCGATTTTTCCATTATTTCCGAGTCAGTTTTTGTAACCACGGATGAACATAAATCTTGGAAAAAGTTAGAAATTGTCGTGATTGCATCGGCAATAGGCGCCGGTAGAAGTTCACGAATTGCGAGAGGCAATAATTTTTGAAGAAAAATGTGACAATCGTGCGATTTGAATCCATAAAATGTACACTCCTCAACATTGCAACAACGTGATATATTTGAGGAATAACCATCCGGAAGTTTTAGTGAACTAATCCATTCACACAAAAGTTTACGTTATTTTCTAGTAAGAGAATAAGGTGCTTTATGTGACTTTCCTTTCTAATCGATCCACAAATGTGGTAACACCCCAAAATGCTTGCAATCCGCTCTTGCTTTTTTATGATCTTTTGACTTTGCCGCATTGACAATAGTAAAAAAAATGTTTTCAATTTTTTTTTCCCGTATGCATGATGTCAATTGAATATCGTAAACTATGTGATGACCAATAAGGGAGTTCGTAAAAGTTTGGGACATGAGTCCAATGATGCTCTTCCCCGTATCCGACACTCTTTGCCTTCGAATTAGTCTTTTCGGGTAGTGGAAAAACTAAACCATCAAGCAATTCCTTAACACCCTCACCGGACAAACGACCACGAAATAATCTTCTTTCTTCGTTATCAAACAAATTACTTTTTTGACGGAGTGGATCATTTAATTCAAGGAATATTCGGTTCGTGCCATGAGAAAATACATTTTCCACAATATTTTAATTGAAACCCTTGCACGCTTCCAAGACACGCTTGACATCCCATCTTTCCTTTGCCCGACCACCCACTTATCATACTCATAGCGGGATAGTCACTAATTGTCCACATAATAGCCGCTCTCATTGTAAAATTTTGTTTCAAAGATTGGTCGTATGTCTTCACCCCGGTATTCCACAATATTTTCAATTCATCGATGAGAGGCCTTAGACAAACGTTAATATCTTTTCCAATACTATTTGGACCAGGAACTATATCGGTCATGAACATATAAGGTTTTTTCATACACATCGATGGTGGAAGAATGTAGACAACTATCACCACGGGCCACACACTATATGTTTTTTTTTCCGGTAGGGCCAAAATGGTTGAAATCATCGGTCGCAAGACCGAGCCTTATGTTACGAATCTCTTGAGCAAATGAAGGATACCGACGATCAAAATTTTTCCACTCTTCTCCATCCGCGGGATGACTTATTTCTCAATCTTTCACATCTCTATTTTTGTACCATCTCATGTGATCGGATGTATGTCCCGACATATATAAGCGTTGTAATCGAGGGATCAAAGGAAAGTGTCTTACGATTTTTTTTGCTATTTTTTTACCATCTTTCCTAGAAACATCCCGATAACGATCTTCACCACATATATCACACACAACTTTATCCTTGTCATATCCATAAAATAACATACAATCATTCTCACATAAATCAATTTTTTCATATTCAACCCTCAAATCCTTCATAATTTTTTTCATTGCATAATAACTTTCGGGTAATGTATGTTTTTTTGGTAACACATCCGTAAGAAGTTTAAGCAAACTATCAAAAGATTTATTACTACAATGCGAGTTATTTTTGAATTCCAATAATTTGGTGGTAAAGCTTAATCTTGTGTACTTTGTATTGCAGGGATAAATAGGTGCTCCATTTTCAACAATAACCTCGTACAATTTTTTAGCACTATCATTTGGAGCTTCTTCTACATTCATAGTTCCCGTATCTGTAGTTTCATAAAATTGATAATTTTCACCGGCTAAATCATGTAACATCGCATTCAAATCTACCGGTTCTTCTACTCTCGAAGGTTCCCGAACACAATAACGGTGATGTGATGTTCGACTACGTTTTTTTCCTATTTTTTCACCGTGCGATGTCCACACGGTATAACCCTCAAGCATCCCTTTAGCGAGCAAATGAAATCTAACATCATCAATCTTTAACCAATTCAAATTTTTACAACGTTTACACGGACACTTCATTGTACCATCTTCCATTCCATTTTCACTAGCAAATTTTAAAAAAATTTCTACACCAATTCTATATTCCGAGGTCAATGAAATTTTATTGCTTTACAATTGATTACCAATCCAACTTCGATCAATGGTCTCCATCTACAATAATATTTTTTAAAATTAAAAAAATATATATTTAACAAATAATTTATCATTAATCTCATATTTATTCATGTATTTCATAAAACACACAAACAAACACACTATAATTACAATAAATGAAACTAACTTACAAATTATCTACTACCAAACTTCAATTCTCACAACAAACATTATATAAAAAAATAAAAATATTAAATACATACAACAACATTTAATACATACACCACCAACATAAACACACACACACATTATTACAAAATATGGAAATAACTTACAATTTTCTGAAACTCCTCCACTTCAATCCTCTGTTTTTTTAATTTTTGGCCAAAATCAAGAAATGAGGGATATAACAAAAAAATTAAAAAAAAGGTTAAAACCGACCAGTCGGTTTTAGTCAAAAGAATAAAACGACACCGTTTTCTCTATAACGGGTACTTTTTTGTACTTTAAATTAATTTTTTATTATTCTACAAAACCGACCACCATATATGATCGGTTTTAACCTGCAAAATTTGTGGATATAACCGACCACATGTAGGTGGTCGGTTTTAAAAGTGACACATCAGCAAAACGGTGTCGTTTTTTTTCAATAAAACCGACCACCAGTGGATGGTCGGTTTTATGTGTG
The DNA here is from genome assembly GCF_009905375.1 of Apium graveolens. Classification (NCBI taxonomy): domain Eukaryota; kingdom Viridiplantae; phylum Streptophyta; class Magnoliopsida; order Apiales; family Apiaceae; genus Apium; species Apium graveolens. The sequence continues at coordinate 313,623,130 of NC_133648.1, read as the reverse complement.
TCACGTCATCGATACGGTGTCGTTTAGTTGGCATATAACCGACCATTGACGTCGGTCGGTTTTAAGGTGACCAAATCGACGTTGGTCGATTATGTCCGGTCGGTCTTACCCTATTTTCTTGTAGTGAAACAACCCTTTTGTTGAATTTTGTTAATTGCTCTGTTCTTAATTGTTGTTTGAATTTTTTTAAGAGTTTGTTCAAGATGTTGCACAAATTATATCTTAATTCAATTAATTGAAGTAAGTTATGAATAAAAGTGTTTGTATTGGAATTTTAGTTTATAAGGAGTTTGCAGAGTACGGTTAGTTATAGTATTTGTAATGTTTGCTGGTGAAATGGCTTGTGCAGAGATAGAGAGAGATTGTTGATTTGATACGTTTATTTATAATGTTTGAAAATTAAATGACTGATGTACAAAGAGAGATTATAATGAAATAAGTTTTGAGTTGAATTGGGTTATCGGAATCTGCTCGGAATTTTGGCAAACTCACCGGTTCTGGAAATTTCCAGTTTCCGGTGATTTTTTTTAAAAAATTAGTTTTAATTAATTCAACCGAAATCAGTTAAATTTAGAATTTTTATTTTTGACTGGATAAGGTCGAATTTAAGTTTTGGGCGGTTTTTTTTAAAAAAAATCAGAAAATTCAATTGTTTGAGTGGGATTTTTAAATTTTAAGTGAAATTTTAATTTGACCATCTTCGGTCGAATTTGGGCGGTCAAATTTAAGCGGTTGTATTCATCCAGTCGTAATTAGCCGGTCAAATTTAGTTAAATATGACTGAACTCCTAAATTCGACTCTCTTTATTACAACTGATTCAAAATCGGTCGAATTTAGTTAAATTCGACCGCGCTTCGACCGCGCGCGGTCGAATTAAGCTAAATTCGACTTATTTTTTATAGTCGAATTTAACCTTTTTTTCTTGTAGTGCACATTTATAATATTCATGTCAAATTAAAGTCAAAACCAACCGAATGAAATGAATAAACAGTTGTTGTTGACAAATTTATTCATAAATTATTGTTTATAGGATTACTTATCAAGATTCGAGATTGTTAATCATTTTTGGAGTATGTTTAGAAAATACCTTTACAAGAAAATTACAAGACTAAATATAATTGTATAAATATAATAGGAATCAAATCAAACACTTCTTGACATGATCATAAGAAACAATAAACTGACCAACAAGATCATCTCTAATTACTTTATCAAACTCAATATGAACAAAATCCCACAGCCCGATACGCTTAAAGAACGCTTCGAACTTTCTTATCTTATCTGTGTGGAACAGAAATCATGCAACAGAGTCTTTTCAAGTAGACTTTTCTAGATCAATACGGTTCTTATCTTGTTTTAAAAAATCATAGTTAATTATCCAAAACAGTACACTTTCAATTTTGTAACCGTTTTTCTCTGACCATCCCATCTTCTTCTCCCTTTATTTTATAAACTTTTATGCACCGTTTCATTATCCACATTTCATACACATTCTTTGTCCGATTGGTTGAGTTTTAATTCCCGATATCGAAAACTGAAATCTGCAATTTGCGGGCGACCAGGTAACAAGTAACAAATAATTAGGTAAGTCCCATGTAAATAATATCATGGGCTAAGGTTTATTTCGACGCTTTTCAATTTAAGTGATCATATTTTTATGTGTTTGAAGTTGGTATTAATTTTTGCGTATATGTTAAATTGTTATTTTCACTTTATACATATTTTGATACGCACACACAAGCCGGAGTTTTTTCGGGAAACAAACTATTTATTTCTGGGAAGGAGGGGAAGTCTGCGTACATATTATCCACAGACTATGCGTTCAGCGGGATATATTTTGTTTGGTTTTATAATAGGAATCAAATTAATTACTTTCAGTTAAATTTAAGGATCCCGTTAAATTTAAGCGCATGCATGCTGTTATTTTTATTTATGATCGTATTTAATCATTTTTTATAATGTATCGAGTCAAATAATAATTTTTCGAAATTGTCTGGCATATGTATGAAATGAACTCGAATCATGCATGTTCAAACTTCCAGTTGTTTATATATAAAATGAACTGATACTCAAATAATTAATTTTGCTCTTAAAAGTCTGATTTATTTTCAATTAGGTTCAAGTCGCAACCAGAAATTTCATAGCTAGGTGTAGGTGGCACTACGTAAGTCGTACGGTGCATTACAAACAATCAGATTATAAAGAACATGAATGTCATTATCTTAAATATTTCTCGAATGTTAATTGGTTACACTATGTTATAGTGCACTGCAATTGCACAACAATACTACTGGCCTCAGAGGTGGACACTGGGTCAATATGTAGGCTTGACAAATGATGCCAATAAGTTAAAACTTGGACTTATTGCACACAAATATATTTAATCAAGGACAACCAATATATATTTCAACGTAAACACGGTTTTCTGATTCCTTGATGGAGACACTAATGCATGACTTGTGTTTTCCCTACGCGTATTTAAATTGTATTGTAGTCTTACAAAATCAATTCGAAGCTTATATCTAATGCACTTTATGTAAAATTAATACTAACAAGGATGCTGCAGAGGGACGCAGTGCTGCTAAACACTCAACCCTTTTAGTCAACTCTAAAATGAACTCAGTTCGTATACCTTGAACGAGCCGATCTTGTACACTCGGATGACTAAATAAGTTGAACCGAGTTTTTTGTCTTTGTGCTCGAACTCAGGTAACTCGACTTGATTTGGATAAAGTTTATATATATTACAAATAAAAAATTATTACTAATCACTTAAAAAAAATTATTAGTAAATTTTTCGTCATTTATATATCAATAATTTAATTATTAAAAATTTTGTTTATATTTCTAAATCAAATATTTAAATTTTTGTAAGAAAACTATTAAACACATCGTTAACACAATCCGTTCTTCTCCAAATATTCATATTTTCATAAACGCCATTAAAAAACTTGTAATTTACAAAAACTTATTTAAGTAAAACATCGAAACATAATAAAATTTTGAGTTTCGACATCGATAATTTAAAAAGTATTGTACAATTTTTAAAATAAAGAATTTCTCAATAATTTAAATAAAATTTGATATGTTCTCTTAGAACTCGACTTGCTAAATAAATTAATATATATTAAGAAATAAGTGTAGAGTATGAATATATATATAATTATAAGAAAAAGATTAGCATGCGATCTTAACTTAAATTGTAAAACTATAAATTATATTTTAATATTGGTCGAGTAAAAATTATACGTGAATTATTAGTGAAAACTAGATTATGTTCGAATTCGAATAAAGTTCGGCTGAACTTGATTGTTATTAGAAAACTCGGCTTATTTATTAACGAGCCAATCTTGAACCTCACTTTTCGCTTGTTTATTAAACTCGACTCGATTCAGCTCATTTAGTCTTTCTATTTCTATTTACGGGGTACGAAATAAATCTTAGGATTAAACCTCTTATTTTTTTACTTCATCCATTCTCATATATATGTCTATTTTAATTTTTAATCAGTCAATAACTTGAATAAACTTTAACTGAAATTTAAATGTACCATAAAATTGGAAAAATACTAAAAATTTATAATAAAAATGTAATTTTCATATAATTGGAAAATACTAAAAATTTATACTAAAAATAGATTTACTCTATTTTAAAATGTAATTTTCATATTTTAAAAATAATTAATAAACAATTCTTAATATTAATTTAAAAATTGATCGATTTAACTCTTAAAAAATTAAAATGAACATTTAAATAGTAAGGTTCGGTAGATATTTATATATATATTTTTCAAACTTACTAAAACTACGTAAAAACGTAAACAAAGTATAGGGGGAAGACACCAATCGCCTGAGTAACTCCTCTTCTGATCTGGTGACGAAAATGTACAAAATTAATGCATGAACTTGTTTGAAAAAATTTGGAATCCTGGCAATTTTTATCATGACCTCAATGTTAGCAGAAGGAAAGAGCGTGACACCTATTTTCTGATGATGAATATAAATTAGATGAGCAAACTGGTAAGGAAATGATTAAGGGTTAATCTAAAATCATTCACTGCAGAGCCAATTGGGTTATTTGACTGAAGAGAAAAAGTCAATGGAATAAAGGTGCATTAGGTGCCATGAGTTTGTACCGTTTCTAGAAAGGACTGTAGCTAGGGTAAGGCATCTGGTGGTGTCATCATATTTGACCTTGTCATTTAACACTTAACTACTAACAAGTTGGTCGTGAGCGGTGTTTTAAAAATCGGGAATCGGGAAATATCGATCAAGTTTGTTAATTTGAGATTAATTAACAATCAAGAAATAATCGGAATAATTAATTTGAGTAAAAATCGTATGTATTATAATATTATATTATATTTAGTATATTATTATGATTATATTAATTATTTATTAGCAAATATAAATTTATTATATCATAATTTCTATAACTATTTATATTTAAATTAATATAGCATTTTAATTTTAATAAATAATTATATATACTCCAATAAGGGAAAATTCGTAAAAATTATTCATATTTTAAAAATCAAACTGGTCAAGTATTTTATACGAAATTAATTAAGAATTTATCGATTGAATCGAGAATTTTTAAAACACCTGTCATGACACACGCTTGTCTTTCTATTGCATCAAATATTAGTCACCTCGCTTAACCTTGCAAATTGCCGTAATTTCTTAAATTGTTCTAATTAATCTCTTTTATGAAACTCTCACACACCCAAGATGCCCCTTGCTCTTTACAATTTTTCATGCGTAATTAAAAAAATGGTTAAATGGAGAACACTATTTTAATCAGATTTATCGTGTATTCTAATGGTGTGTTGTGGCTAGACCTGACAATTCGGATAACCGGTTCGGTTTCGGATCGGATCAATTTCGGATCGGATCTACTTTCGGATTATGATATATTTGATGACCATTCGGATCGGATCGGATGTGATCCGGTTCGGGTCTAATTCGGATTAAAATTGGATAAAATTCGGATTATGATCGGACAAAATTGTGTTCGGATTAAATTCGGTTCGGATATTTTCGGATCATAAATTATTCTTTTTTCAATTTTTGAGATTTAAAAAATATCTTTTTTATTTAATTTAGTATTTTTAATATAATATAATATACTTTTACAAAAGAATCTGATTAAATAAGTATGTTATCATTAACATAAAATTGTTTAAAGTACAAATTTTGCTCATTTGGGGTCATATTCGGTTCAGGTAATATATTATTCGGTTCTAATCGGTTCCAAGTTATAATCGGATCTTGTATTTTGGATCATTTTCGGTTAAATTTTCGGTTCGGATATTTTTCGGATCGGTTTAAATCGGTTTTCGGATAATTATCAGATTGTATGAATTGGATCTCGGGTCGGATCTTGATTTCATGAATTTCGGTTCGATTTTTCGGATCCAGACCCATTTTGACAGGTCTAGTTGTGGCTCAAGGTTTCACCATTTTCTTGTCCAACAAGTATAATTTTCTAAAATTATTTGTTGGATATAAAATAAGTTATATTATAAACAAAACCTCAATTGTATTGCGTACTAGCTGTTTTTTATCTGTGTTGCTCAATCTGTGAATGCGCACTATCTGTACCCTACGGTTTGGTATACATTTTAGAAAAAATGGTTAATTTTATTTTCAAATGATAACATATCGTATAAAGGAAGAGCATATTAATACTTATAAGTTGGTACAGGCATTTGGATAAATTTATTAATAAGTTAAAGAAATACTCCCTCCATTCCATAATTTTTATTTATAAGTTAGTTCAACCTGGACAACGAGGGGTGGTAATTATTAGAGCAAATGGCCTACATTTTTTCTCACTTTTTTTTGTTATTTTTTTTTCGTCAAAAAACAGTTTTCATTAAATAGAACACGAGGGACAAACCCCAACCAGATTGAAACAACAGTTTCTTAAACGAATATGTTATAGTGGAGATTTTTAAATAGCTTGAAACAACATTAAAATTCAGATGGCCACATAAAAAAAAAGAACAAAAGCTTGGAATTTCAAGAGACTAGTATTAAATATTAATCAATCATGGGCCAAAGAAACCAAAGAAGCACTTGAGAAGAATTTCAGTTCCCCTGTCTTTAAACTATGAGATTTAGTCCAATTAGGCTTCTGGTGAGGTGTAGCCTGACAGCTGGGCCTGTCGAGGAGCCCAACTATAATTTATGTCCGTACCGTAGCCCAATAGCTCAATACCAACTTCCTATCGAATATCGATGCAAGTGTGCAAGTGAAATCGTGGTGGTAATTCGTAAGTATTTCATTTCGTAGACACTAAACGGTTGGGGTGAACATGACTGGACGGATTTTATGTAAAAAATGACTCAACTCAATATAATTGATTTACAAAAAATTCAACCCGTCAATTAAGAAATATTCGTCAAACCCAACCCTATTATTAATATGTCGGTTCGTGTCGGGTAGAGTTGGGTTAGCTGGGTTTCATTTTTTTTAAAAAAATTCAAACTTATTACAGGCCAAAAACTTAGTAAGACGATATAGTTTATTCTTTACTTAACCTAAAAGTGTGATACTTATTTAATCTCTATTTTTAAAGAGGCATAGATATCTCGCTTAAGCATTGTGCATAGAGGTGGCCATTCGTGCGGGTCGTGCGGTCCGGGCCGGGTTGTTAACGGGCTGTAACCGGAAAGAATAAACACTGAATCGGCACTTGAATCGAGCGAATCGGGCCGGGCTGTGCTTGAACTTACAGAAGATAACTCGGATTCGACACTGAACTCGTGTGCGTGCCGGGCGATTCACGGGTTGGCGGGTTGAAGGCACGCGGGCTCGCGGGTTGTGCGGGTTGAATGGTTGTTCAACTCGTTTCTTTGTCCAACTTAAGTCTTCAACAATCATTCAAATATTATATTAGTAATTATTTCTCTCTCTGTCACATCACATCTCAGCTGAACATTAAATCATTTCACTAACAACTCGTTCATCCAAAAGCAAGAACAATATTCACCAGTTCAATTCTCAAATTACACCTCAACAAAATGCCCCTAAAGCTTCTTGAACAACAACATTAGCAACTATACCAACGACACACAACCATTAGATCTACTTACTCAACTACAATCCATTACTTATGTAAAACAGCCTCCAAATAGCTTCATAAATTGGATGATAGAACCAGAATTTTGCAACTGCAAGTAACGTTAACTTGGATGTTAACGTTGCAACTGCAAGTACAGAGCACCAGACAATAACAAAATCCAGAAAGCATGGCAGAAACAACCGGAATCCGTTGGAGCGTGAGGCACACCCGCGGGCTAGTGCGGGCTTGGTTCGTGCGGGCTCGTGTGGGCTTGGTTCGTGCGGGCTTGTGCGGTTCCGGGTTCTTAAAATTGAATTCGTACTCGGTTCATCTAATTTAGCGGGTTGGGCGGGTTTGAACCGGCTCGTTTCGTGCCGAATTTTTTCCGGGTTCCGTACGAGCCGGTCCCGAATGAGCGGTTCGAACCCGCACATTTGGCCGGCTCTAATTGTGCAGTAAAGTAGAAAAATTCATTATAATAGTAGTGTCACAACAGTGGTATTTGAAGCGGTAGTGCATGCAATATTAGTCTATGTAATATTTAAGTATGAAAGGAAAAGAGATGAATCCCTCATCAATAATCATCTACTAGGCGTCCAGGCCTAGGAATTTATATACATATATGCACATAACACTAACAAATTTTTCTGCGAGAATGTCAATCTGGTATTCTATTACTCCCTCCATCCCTAAAAACGTTTCCTCTTTATGTTGGACACGTTTGTCAATGCACATTTTTGATCGTTAATATCTTTAAATTCGTATTAGTATTAAATATAAAAATTTCACTGTATTAAAGTACTGATAAATACGAATCCAACGAGATCAATCATGTCTATGCTTGATATTATAGATTAGACGTAAATTAGTAGTCAATCGCTTACCGTGAACAGTACCGAAAGTCAAAAGAGGAAACGTATATCGGGACGGAGGGAGTAGTGGATAACATATAATGGGCCGAGTACTAATTGTAATTGGGTTGGATCGAATTTGTTCAGAGTTATAATTAGCCAAATCTGACCCAACCCAATTTAATCGGGTTTTTTTTTCGATATTAACCCGTTCAAGTTTCGGTTTTGAACGGGTCGGCTTATTCAGCTGAAAAAAGGGTTGGTTTGGGTTGATTTTAGCGGGTTGGTCGGGTTTCGTTCACCCTTACTAAATGGTTTGATTAAATTATACATTTGTTGTTAAATAATATTGTAATATGTATCTGAAAAATTTAAATCGTACTTGATTTCGAACAGAAATATAGAACTGCATTCTTCATTTGGTATCCGATCAATCCGTAATAAGGGTATAAAAATGACATAAAAACATCTTACTTTCTGCAATTATATTAACATGTAAGATCAACACAATAATTTACGGCATTACCCACGCTGTGCTACAGAGTTTTTGTGGTGAAGAGGATAGAAGAAGAGAAGGAAATGTGAAAGAAGATGTTATAGCCAAAATTTTGCATTGGATCACTCGAGTCAAATACGGGTCAATTGGAATTGAATTAGGGCAAAAGGATGAAGAATTAGGTTTTGGGCTGCAACGCACGAGGGGAGGACGCGCCCCAGGGGTAGGATGCGCCCAATATTGGGTGAAGTGATTAATATGAGTCATTTGAAAGTAAGATTCAGTGGGTGCACTCCGTAGAGTGAGGACGCGCCCTAGGGTTGGACGCGCTCTCATTAGATGAAATACAGGATATGGATTATCTATGTGTTTGGATTACAATACAAGGGAGAATGTGTGCATTACACAGGGTGAGGGCGCGTCCTAGCCTAGGGAGATGCATGCTTTTGGATTCATTTGGATAGTTGGGCTTGTCCACACCTAGGACAAGGAAAAAAAAGGATAAGTTCAGGACAAGGCAAACATGGAAGGAGCAATGGATGATTATGGAACTAACGTATTTGTTGTAGGTACTCTTTAAAGAATTCCCTCCTTGAGTCGGTCAAGGAGGGGGGTGTCCGTGAAAAGCTTGAAGGCCTCCAGGGGTATGCCTGATGATTGAAGGCCTAATCCTATATTCAACGGGTGTCCTCGTTGGGGATGCGGGGTTAACTTTGGTGTGTGTTTTGGGAACTCTGTTCTTTTATTCAACGGGTGTCCTCGTTGGAGAACTTTGGAGTCATCCTGCACTTTGCACCCAAGAGTTTGGGATCACCTGTCCTGCTATCTGGTGGGTTATCCTCATTCGGGGGACAGGGACGCGTCTGGCATTTGGGGTGAACCGTGGCTATACATGCGTTCGTAACTCAAGGGAGATAGCTGTAGCGGAATGTTATCCTTGCGCAGGGAGATACATTATCTGTGAAGTCATGCGATTACAAACGAGCCTTGAGCCTTCGCGGTTGGGCCTCATAGTTGGACATTCCTAAAGCTAGCGGAAGATGGATTCTGGACTGGGCCTAGGAATAAGAAGTCTAAGCCCATTAGATTTCTTGTTCCCCAAGAACTACGTGGGCTTGATTCCCTATAAATAGGGATACGTAGGCAAATTGTAAAGGGTCGGAAGTGAGAGCCTTAAGGAGCCACCACCAACCCTAAGCAATCTCAGCCCCCAATTTATCACAACCACCACACTCCGCTCACTTTTCACGCAAGGAACCACCATCGTAGATCTTGATTCCGGCGACGAACCTCAAACTTTGTTGATACCAAATTCCTCCGTCAACAGAAGAGTTATTTTCGTGGGAAAAAAGAAAATTTTGAAAATAAGGATTAAGGGGAATTTTTGAATAATTTTATTAGAGTTTCTCTCCTAATCATTCATTTTTTTAAAAAAGTTACGACGAGAAAATTGCTAAAAAAATTCAGATCCATTCTCTCCTTTCTGAAAAATACTCGGGAGCACCATTTTTAAATATTTTTTTGAATTTTTTTATTCTCTTCACCTAATTCGGGAGCCCATAGAACTTATATTTTGAAATAGTTATGCCTTGACCGGGTGAGTAGTCCCTCCGTTCTCATTTTCTTTTTTGTAGGGTTTATAAATAAACTAGCATAATAACCAGTGTAAGGCACGTGTGACTATCTAGAATATTTTTATACAATATGTAATTATATCGTTCTTGATTATCTGTTTATTAATAAAATTATGTAATACCTTAAATATAGTTAATATAAGTTGATTAACTATCAATGCATCTGATCTATATATGTAAAACGATACCAATCTGCATAACGTTGCTAATTTAACATAATGAATAAATGATATATTTTCTTGGATGTGGGATGTAAACTGAATTAATAGAAGTAGCGTCACTGGTAGGTATGTGTTTATATATAAAGTAAAATTAATACAACCAGTAATTTAAGTTGAATGTAACAACATAATATTAGTTTTTAAGATATATATGTGTTGAGATAGATTTCATATCATTGTCGATATTATAGTTCATCAACTGAAATTGATCTAATTCACCTGATTTTTTAACCCATTCAAAAACTCCAGATATAATTGATCATTTTCAATTTCATAACATAACCTTTTTTTTATCACACAATACCAATACACCATAGGGGCATTCAATTTCAATCAACTCGTTTTTATGTAATGCATGACATCTCTTTCGTTTTCTCATTCCCTATGAATGATAGATAAACAACAGTATATTCTTTTTTAAATATTTTGATAAATTGTGTTCATAATCTAGTATGATCGGGAAGAAAATGGACTTAGGCCCACTCTCGATAATAATTTGTCCAATTCGAAAAATATTGAGTATTTTCCGTTAAAATCTCAGTACACGTCCTTACTCCCAAGTACATATCTTGAATTACGTTCGTGAATTTAATATGTCTTATTGAATGCTATACATAACTTCACGGTGAATAATATCATATGTTTTATGTAAGACTATGAATACATGTGAAAATTTTCACGAAATTTCTTATATTTCTATATGAGATATGTAAGATAAATTGTCTTGACCATCAATTTTCGAGACATGAAATTAAATTGATGCATATGACTCCCCATTTAATACATTCTCATAATTTAATAAAATGGTTTATTAGTTTTGTAACACGATATCAAAATTTTAAACACTCTTAGATATATATTAATTTTTAAACAAATATCTTTAAATTCAATATCTATTTAATAAGTAATTAAATGATCATTTTATGCTATGTTTGATCTTATATTTAAAATTAACTTTTTAAACTTAACTCTATTAATAATAATAACTATGTAAATATATTACATGTAGTTTTATTTTTAAAATTATAATTTTATAAAGTCTAATTAACTCTTATATAAACAATCTAAGATGATATATTTATAATTTATGAGTATTAATCTAATTATTTTTAAAGTCATAACTCGACTAATCAATTATTATATACAAATACAATCTACTATCGTATTTGAACCAATTATTTTTATAATAATATTCATAATCAATTTTATAAGATGTAAGGCTAGTATTAATTAATTCCTGAATTACTAACATAATCTCTGACTTGGTTCTCAAAAATCCTTACTGTAGTGCCAGCGATAGTGGTATATCCCCTCTGAAACACACACACAAATATATGTATAGACACACACACACATCAAAATGTTGCCTTGGTTATTAGGTGTTAATATATTTACATATGTGTTTAAATTATCTGGATTGCCGTATCAGCAGAAACTTTTGCGCAGATATACAAGGTGTCCAACCACTAGGATATTGTTGCACACATTATTTTGATTCGTATGAATGTGAGATGAATAAAGAACAACACCACAACTTGAATTGTGAAAATAATGTACAACAAAACACATATGCACACATCTTCCAACGGATGTTAATCCCATTCATTTGAATTGCACCAAAAGTTTCAAAAATAGGGTAAATAAGTTGAATGTTTGCAAGATATGGAAGCTTAGGAACAAAGATGGAAAATGGATCAACTATATATCCTGAAAAAAATGAAAAAAATATATAAAGATACATAAATTCTACATAAACTACTAAGACAAATTCTAAATACAAAATATAAAATTTTGTTAAGTTGAAGATTAAATACCTTGTTTGACACGACGAAGGGGTGGTGAACTAGATCCTATCACAGAAAATAATTATAGTAGAAAAATGTCCCAAACAGAAGATAATACAATTAATTAAGAATCCAAGTTCATATGTTATTGCATCTTTCAGGATGGTGTATTTCATTTTATTGTAGATAATGCTATCTAGTGGTTTGTAGTTGGCTATTGTTGTTGGATTTTTCACTAGTTGATTATGTCTTATCTTTCTTTTTTCAATGTGTTTACAAGGTCTTGGATCCTTTATCTATATGTATTTTTTACTTCCTTTACAGTAGGCAATGAAGTTTATATAATATTCAGATTATCAAAAAATCATAATACTATATCATAGTCATTTTTCTATTTCAAAAGATAACATAGGCTTTCAAAATTAAGTTAGCAGTGATGCTAAAAATTAAATTATAGCTCGCATTCATTGTTTCAATTATGATATTTCAAAATAATATTAATTTATTATGGATGCTTACCATGTTCACAGTAACGGAAGGATACTATAATAACCGGAATGAGGTATGATTTGGTATGCCTTTTTTGGATTATGGTTATCCCCATTTATGACCGTTGGATATTTTTAATCAAGTCATCAGGACCGTTAAATTCAAATACTAAAAGAATATACACTACCCAAACTCTCAGGTTCGAACCCCAACAATAAATATTTATATTATTATTTATACTACTAAAACTCCCAGGTTCGAACCCAGCCAACAAGAAATACTTATATTATATCTATAAACCACCCAATATTTAGATTCGAATCCCGCCAACAATAAATATTTATATTATAATTTATAAATATACTAATAAGGTAGCATAACAAAAAAATATATTAATAAGTTATTAATCCAAAAAAAGTTATTATAATTTTAAATAATTTTAAATATTAATGAAGACTCGTTCATCGCACCCAATTTTTTTTTATTATATTTTTCAATAATATAAAAATATCAATGAAGACCCGTGTATCACACGGGTTGTAAGGCTGGTACTAATTAATACCCGAATTACTAACATAATATCTAACTTGGTTCTCAAAAATCCTTACTATAGTGTCATCCATAGTGGTATATCCCCTCTGAAACATAATTATATATATATATATATACACACACACATCAAAAGATTTCCTTATTAGGTGTTAATATATTTACATATGTGTTTAAATTACCTGAATTTCCTATCAGCAGAAACTTTTGTCCAGGTATGCAACAGTGACAAAAGGTTTCCAACCACTAGGATATTGTTGCACACATTATTTTGATTCGTATGAATGTTAGAGGAATAAAGAACAACACCAAAACTTGAATTATGAAAATAGTGTACAACAAAACAAATATGCACACATCTTCCAACGGATCTTCATCCCATTCATTTGAATTGCACCAAAAAGTTCAAAAATAGGGTAAATAAGTTGAACATTTACATGTTATGGAAGCTTAGGAACAAAAATGGAAAATGGATCAACTATATATCCCGAAAAAAATGAAAAATATGTAAAAAAAACATGAATGCTACGTAAACTACTAAGACAAATACTAAACACAAAATACATAATTTTGTTAAGTTGAAGATTAAATACCTTGTTTGATACGACGAGGGGGTGGTGAACCAGATCCTATCACAGAGAATAATTATAGTAAAAAAATATTCCAAACAGAAGATAATATAATTAAGAATCCAAGTTCATATGTTATTGCATCTTTCAGGATGGTTGTATTTCGTTTTGTTGTAGATAATGCTATCTAGTGGTTTGTAGTAAGCTATTGTTGTTGGATTTTTCACTAGTTGATTATGGCTTATCTTTCTTATTTCAGTGTGTTTACAAGGTCTTGAATCTTTATGTATTTTTTACTTCCTTTACTGCAGGCAATGAAGTCTATATAATATTCAGATTATCAAATAATCGTAATACTATATCATAGTCATTTTTTTATTTCAAAAGATAACATGGGCTTTCAAAATTAAGTTAAAAGTGATGCTAAAAATTAAATTGTAGCTCACATTCATTGTTTCAATTATGATATTGGTTTGGTTATCCCCATTTATGACATTTGGATTTTTTTAATCAAGTCATCAGGACCGTTAGATTCAAATACTAAAAGAATATACACTACTTAAACTCCCAAGTTCGAACCCCGCCAACAACAAATATTTATTATATTATTTATACACTACTAAAACTCCCAGATCGAACCCACCAACAAAAAATATTTATATTATATTTATACACTACCCAATATTTAGGTTCGAATTCCGCCAACAACAAATATATATATATATATATATTATAAATATACTAATAAGGTAATGATCGAATTTATTATAATTTTAAATAATACAAAAACATTATTGAAGACCCGTGCATCGCACCTAATTTTTTTAATTATAATTTTAAATAATATAAAATATTAATATACGGGTTGCAAGGCTAGTATATATAAGAGATAACATAATAGTCTATGCGAGGCATGAGCAGTTTTCCAACAATATCTTAGAATGCAGCGTATGACGTTTTTGAAATTTTATTTTTTCCTGATTAAAAAATAAATTATACAGTCCCTTATAATTTAACTTAAAATGTACAAAAAAAGCACCGTAAGTAGTTCATTTTCAATGATTATTTAGACTCTTAAGTGATGATTTATTGTGTTATTTCATTTATTCTTCTTCTTCTTTTTTCAGGCTTCATGATTCTGGTGATAATAAATATTTTGATTGTACGTGATCTCTGAGTAAAAAATGTTTTTATTTATTATAATTTGCATAGTTTCAATATATATGAGTGTAAGTTGATTAAAACTTGTTGTGTATGATATAAAAGATGACTCAAACCAATCATAAATTTCTCGTGTTGAAGTGTCCGCATAATGTTGTCATTTTTTTTGCGGCAGTATTTAGCTGGAAAATATATGCATATCTACTATTTATGCATGGGATATGTACTTTGGAATATGTCATCGTGTGTGATAGTGTTGGTATAAGACCACACATTATTTTCTAGTATAGAGACTAAAGTAGCGTTATTTTAATCGTTGTTTTTTTCATGAATGATTTCTACATTTTTTCATATACAGATTCAGTGATCATATATACTGGCTTCCTGTGCCAAACTTTTCTAAATTCAAAAAAAAAATCATAAATATTAGTACTTAAATTTTTAATGCTTTAATGTTATTATGAAAGAAATAATACAATACTTTTTGTGGTCAATATAATTATTATTCATTTTTAACATGAAATAGATCGATTTAAATTATATATTTTAGTGGATATATAATTTTTATTCATATATTAAAATTTCAAATATGAAAATAATTTTATAATAACATGAAATAGTTTCATACCAAATTAAATAATTACAAGAAGTTTAGTGTTTCATTCAAATAAATTTATATCCATATGTAATTTTAATTATATGAAATAATATATAATTTACATATTTTTGTAAGTTGAATATTATCTGAAATCATAAGCCAAAACATGTTCCAAATTACTTTAAGCGCTAGATTTTTTTAAACAAATGTAAAAAAATTTGACATATTTCTTATGAAGTATAAATTAAAATTTGCTCTTTAAGATTTCACCATTATAAAAAAAATATTCACAAACACATAGTTAAATTTTGGTATTAATGTATATTTTGTTTTACAAAGTGGAATATGGAAAATAATTGGTTAAGTACAACGCTCGTAGCTCTACTTAATAATGCGATAATGTGTACAAAATACTGATTACTTTTCATAAATCGGGTCAAGTTTATGACAAATCACAATAAATCAAGATTGCAATTTTTATATACATCGTTTATTGACTTGGTTTTATAAAGATTCAAACATAATAATCCTTATGGACATAGGATGTTACAAACATCTTATTTCATTGGTATAACGTTTTCATCGATCTAATTAACAAACTTTCTAAATTATCTAATTGAATAATGCACTTCAAGTCGACCAAGCTATTATATATTTATTTGTGAAAAAGGGTCAAATTTTGTGTTTTCTTTAATCAAATAAATTATGATGCTAAGTTCGAAATAAACTTAAATATATTGGTCTAAATAAAAAATTAAATAAATTTATGAATTGTGGATACACTTAACACTACTCCATTTATCTCATTGTTGACTTATTTAATTTTTTACGGTCAATTTGGTCAAATGACTAAAATTTAATATTATATTTTCTTAAAATTATATTACATATCCTTTCTAACAATATAACTTTTATTGAATAAACATGCACTATAAACTTTATTGATTTATTTTTCGTATTAATGTGAACATGATCATTTGTCATGTTTATTAATTCTTATATATAATATCTTAGATTCTAATTAGACAGTTACTTGGAAACACATTACAGTATTTACCAAGTACAAAGTATATCTTAATTTATTTATATCTTCTGTATAATGGCTATTTTTTTGATAAATATTGATCAAAATTATTATCTTATTGAAACTTTAATTACTTAGATATATATTGTTAAATAAATTAATATATATATAAGGAAAAACATGACTAAAAATGTTATTTCATGAATTGTACTCCCTCCGTCCCTTTCAATTGTTTACATTTTTAGAGAGTGTTCGACACGCATTTTAAGGTGCATATTACGTATAGTTCTGTAATTTTTTTTTACAATTTTATTTTTCTGAATAAAAATTAAAACATTTAACTTTTATTCAGAAAAAGAAAATTGTAAATATAAGTTACATAACTATACTTTTTATGCACCTTAAAATGTGTGCCGGATACTTCCTCAGAAATGTAAACAATTGGAAGGGACTGAGGGAGTAATAATTAACTCAAATTTTACTCTTTCGTTATATACACATATTAAGTGTTTGATTAAAAACATAAAATATATAATGGCACAATGATATTGTAGTATAAGAGCTATTAGGAATATGTTGTGTTCATGATGATATGTTAAACAAAATACCTTAGTAGATTTAATTTAGTGATTTTGTAGTTTTCAACGGATGATCACTTTAACATCCGTTGAAAGGGTAGCTTATGTATTAATAAGTTTAGTAGCACATTTCTGCATATTGCAAAGCCTTAGAGAACCAGATGTTGTAGAATGTTTTAAGTTATGTTGACTATTAAATTGATATGCAAGATAGGTTGGCTAACTGTAAATATTAGATGCCTTGAAATCTTGTATAAGTGAAATAGAGTTAACTGCTATGAAGATGCTCTCAACGGATGTTTCACAAGGTTTCAATGGATGATCAACTAGAGTCTCAACGGATGTTCAACCAGACTCTGAATGGATAATCCAACAAAGTCTCAACGGATGATCCCACAGAGTTTCAACGGATGATCAAATTCAAAAGCAGTTGATAGTGACTTGATAGTCACATGCGTTGATTGTATGCAAATGGAATGTGACAGCCTTTTCCAGGTTTTAGAGAATAAAGAAGTATTTCCATTTCCATGCTAAATTGAAGATATTCAAAGATGCTGAATAGAGAAATGAAGGAGTATGAAATTAGACTAGATATAGTTTGTTTTATTTGTTTGTCTTATTTGTTTGTCTTTTTATCATGTAACTTGGTGATATATAAATCAAGGGTAGCAAGTAGAATAATATCGAAGTTAGAAAGCAATTTACCAGAGAAATAGACAAAGTTATATCTGTAAAGAATTCTCTGTTCTTTATAAGTTCAACTTTTAAGCAGCTGTGTGCAAATCTTGCATTACAGAGTTCTCATATTAATATATATCTCTGGTAGAAAAGTTCAATCCACCAGAAAGTTTTTAAATACTTGTATTTGATTACTTTGTGTTTGATTTATTCAATACTTTCATTCCGCACTTTAGCTAAATCAAACACAGTTATATATTCAAAGTAGAACAATTCTTAAAATTCAAAAAGTAGTCAGAATTGCATTCAACCCCCCTTCTATAATTTTTTATTAGATTGTTTGGGAATAACAAGAGCTAAGAGAGGACTTCGGTTCAAATCCCAATAACAACATTTTTTTTAATTATAATAAGTATACGGGCAAAACCGTCATTTCACTGAAAATAAAAAGTCTCACCGATTTTATCACATAGAGATGAATTCATCATTTACAATATTGATTTTGAAAAAAATTAAAATCACATGTTAATATAAGTTATTATTATCCTCCTAGCTTCATATTGTGAATGAAAACGGAGAGACTAACATTATAAGAAAGTGTCGACATGGTTAGAAAACGTTTTAGAAGAAACCTCAAAAATCCTACTTGAAATCTATGGTTGGAAGATCGTAAGAACATTTTAATAGGAATTCCGACTCGACATCTATGACTTTTAGGAAAACAAGCAGCAAAACACAATTAAAACTTTGAGAAGAAGTCTTCAAAAAATTAATTCAACATATTTGTCAACTTCTTTGGAAACTTCAAGTCTTTAACACTTGCTTGCTAATGAGAATAAAGGAATTCCGCAATTATGTACTGAATATGTTAAATATGGTTTATAACCTTATAAAATGAATATTTGTTCTCATAAAATATGTTAACAGAACTTAATTATACTGTAGTCTTATATGCATCAAAATATTAACATTAACAGTAGATACAAGGGCCAATAACACGTTATTTTTTGATCCAAATGAATCATTTGGAGATACAAATTATAAAGGGGAGGAAAATCAAATATGTGACCTATAGTAGACTTTAGTTTTCGTTACTAGATCAAGACCTCATGCTGATAATTGATAAACGCGTTGTAATTATGCGTCCAAGTAGGGCTGTCAAAAAAATTTGAAAAATCCGATATTCGTACGAAAAATCCGTATCCATATCTGAGAAAAAGCGGATATTATTCGTATCCGAATTCGGGATATTCGAATCTAAAACTAAATACATATATGATATTTAAATTATATAAATATATAATTATATATAATTTAAAATTTATTTTTTTAGTTTATAGTGTATGTAATTGTATTAAATAATACGTTTATACAAATTTTATATAATTGTACACATACTTTATACATATATAAATAAATTATTTGTATTCAAACGTAAAAAATGTTCTATAATCATCGTCAAAACGGTTGGGGTAACAAAAAAAAATCAAAAAATCCGATATTCGTCCGAAATATTCGCATTCGTATCCGAAAAAAAACGGATATTATCCGTATCCGAAATAAAGCGGATATTATCCGTATTCGAATCCGATATCCGTATCCGAATTATCTACGTCTCCAAGCTTCAACAAAAATTGGAAAAGAAAATGAGGCGCTTATATGATGTGTAATGTGTTGCACTTGCACACGTGCTAGTGAGGGCCAATATTTTAAATTGTGATCTTACTAAAATAAATTGTGCTAAACAAAACCAACACCCAGTGTTCATTGAATCATCAGTTATCTTGCTTGCTCAAAGCTGCTTATACAAATTTCCAAATTAGGTTACCTCTTGAACAGACTAACAGAGTACATTAAATTATCAGTCAAACTATTCCACCCGTTCAAAAAACTATAGAGGCCTTTTACAAGAGTGAGTTCCGTTAAAAAAAACTCTAATTAACGATCAACATGATGAGTACTTAGTTTGCAACTCTGAAAATTAGGGTCATCAAAAATAAAATTGAACCAAGCATGCATATTACGTTTCACTCGAGGAATTTGAGTAAGGTGAGATGAGCGCAGACCTTCTAAGCCACATGGAGGTGGGGGGTCCTTGTTCTGAAGAAAGCATCCTCAGTTCGAGCACAACTAGTAGGGTTGGAAACATTCAATGTTGAAGATTAAATTGACATTTCGATGCAATTCAATGAGTTTCTTTCTGACAAAAACTGGAAAATTTAAGTGTTGGATCCCCTGAATTCTGGATCAGACAGCAAATTTTAATGTACAGTCGACTGTGGACAGCAAATTATGCTCCAATTACAACTACAAGTAAAATTTGTGCTAGCCAGAAATAACAATCAAGGTATAAACTTCATGGTTCATAGACATCTTCTCCTTCATTATCATGTTTCAGATTTTTAATTTTACTTGGAAAAGAAGATACATTGCATCTATTTTAACAGGCACAGTTGCTTGAGGTAAACTGTAATATCGCGATAAATAATAATTTATAGTACTTAGTATTAATGTAAAATTTGATCAACTGAAACTGAAAAAAGTACTATAACCAAGATAGACAAATTAAGCACTCAATCTTTTATTTGGCACGTGGGAAGTACAAATAAAGAATTTATATTACAAAAAATATATATAACAAACACTGTAAATTAATCTTGCTGTGCACGTATAAGTAGAACACTTGAGGAATGCGATTTTTATGTAGAGGCATTGAGAGCACATTCTTTAGGATAGCCTTGTGGGAAGCGTTTTGCATCCGTGCAGTAATTGTAAATCATATAGTTCTTCTGTGCCCATTTCAACCTTTCTTGTCTCGTCGCATCCAGTTCCTCTGTTAGCCATGCATTATCTCCTGATTGGGAAGTTGAGCTACAAGACGATGATGAGGAGGACGACGATGCAATGCAAGCGTTTGCGTTAAAGTTTCTGTATGAGGCAGTAAAGGGAGCTTTTGTCCAGTCTGTCTTTACCAGTCCACCTCTTGTTGCCCAATCGTCTGCGTTCCACAGACTAGAGTATATCCTCATGGGCTGGTTCTTTGGGTATGGGACACCAAGCGACTCGGGGTTCTTGAATTCTCTAATAGGCGTTCCGTCAACAGAAAATCTGAAACACGAATAATAAAAGAAGTTTAAGTGTTAGTAACAATAAGTTTTAGATGAGCAGGTTACTCAATAGTTTTCGATTAGACAGATTAGATGGCTAAAATGATTTGTAGCGGAAAATAAATCATTATTAGTTTATATGATGCCAAGTACTGTAAATTTAATGGAGCAGGTTCGGGGCGGGGATAGTACTTACATGATACGTTGGGGATTCCAGAGGATGGAATAAGTATGAAAATCAGCAGTTGGATCAAACCATAGGTAAAATTGTTGCTCTCTATTTCCTTTTCCCTGGCTGAACACGTTGGTGTGGAGGATATATGGATCACCGCTCAAATTTCCCAAAAACTCGAAGTCTATTTCATCATGAGTAGTTCCTTGTGATGACAACTGCAGTAACATATATGCATGATCAATATCCAATTAATTCTGAATAACAAGAAACTTTACGTAACAAGTAATAAAACGAAACGATAGCACTGTTGCATTAACTTACATAGTAAGCTGTGACTGTGCCAGCTGAGTTACCCTGAACAAGCTTTATCTGCATATCAATCTTTCCAAACAAGTACTCATTTTTGGACTGAAAGCCCGAACCAGAGGTGTGATCGAGAGAGAGCGTAAGAAGCTCGCCGTTATTCAAAATTTTCCCACGTCCATCTCCCCAAGTAACATCCACCTCTTGGTTCAAATTACTCGCAGCCAAAGCAGCTGCTGAAAAAGCTACTAAACAAGTAAGTACAACACACCAAACATTACTCATAGCTGCTGCCATATTTAAATATCGTCGCAGATTTTACGTGTTTTGATGAGTTGAGTAAGAGGACTAGTTGGTGTTTATATAGGGAGGAGTGGAGGTAACGTAGAAGATGTTTATGGGTTTGAATTTGAGGAAAGAAGGTTCGATGCAAGTAGCCAACCCAAAACAAACAACTAGGAAACTTTAGTGGAAGTGGTTCAAAGTGTTGTGCTAGCTGGACACAGTCATAATTCAGAAATGGACATGAATAAGATGTGTTGAAACTTGAAAGTTGATTTTACTGCTGTTACCATAAGTTTTGTAAGAAAATTTAGGTGGCTAAGAAAGATTAAAAGTGGAAGCCATCCAAGTGACAGCACATATTTTCATTGATGTGCTGAAACTTTTTGTATTTATTTAAGGGTCACGCGGTTTATTGATGAATGAGTTGTTGGTCACGTCTGATGCCGACAGTATCCAGACCTTTCAATTTAAAACGCAAGAGCAGCCTCAGCCCTCACCATATATGCTTACCAGGTACCCACTCCATAATGTGTATATATGCTATATTAAAGTGAAACAGATTACTCCATAACAGTTAATATAACAGTTTTGCGTCAATTTTCTGAAAAAGGATAAGCTATATAAATATTAAGATTTAAGATGTCATAATATCATCGTCGGTACTTAACTTCCGGATATCTCTCGTTCTTTGTTCTCGATAACAAAATCAAGAACTTGCCCGTCAAAAAAACAAAAAGAACTTGCAATATGTGCGGATATTTAAATTAGCAAAAAAATAACAAAATTCGGCCAGCTAAACAAAGAGTTCTGCCGTGACATTTGACACCACGAGCAATTGACCTTTTTTTTTGTTTTGGCAATTAAAAAAATTGTCCTTTTTCTCATTAAAGTCTTTATTAGTTTGAACTGAAATTTTTATTATGTATCCCTAAAATCAATATTGAGAACTTGGAAGAGATAAGAGTGAATGTCAAATCTCAAAGTTAACAATTGAGTTACGGGTTAAATTTTAGGTAGGTCACTTGCTGCGTTCAAATGTATCAAGTGAGTCATTGGTTACAAAACTGACTCAAATGAATTACTCATTTGAAAATTTGTATCAAAAATATCGTTTTATCGTTAGTCGAAATTCCTAAAAATATTATATATTGAGTTTGACACATTTTTTATGAATAATATTACATTCAAATGAAAGATTATGAGTTCTAGTATTTTAGATAATATTTTTAATTTTTTTAAAATTTATTTACTATTTATTTTTATTTAAAACAAATAATACAATCAAAAAATTAAAAATAAATAGTTGATAAAATTTTAAAAAATCTAACAATATTATCTAAAATAGTAGAACTCGTAACCTTTCATTTCGATGTAATATCATTTACAAAAAATGTGGGAAACTCAATATATAATATTTTTAAGAATTTCGACTTACAATAGAGTAATATTTTTGATATAAATTTTCAAATGAGTAACTCGTTTAAGTCAGTTTTGTAACCAGTGACTCGCTTAATACATTTGGACGCAGTAATTAACCTACTTGATATTTAACCGATTGAGTTACCTTCCTGACATATACCTCAATGGAGTACCAATAATTTATGTGCATATATAATTGGCCCCTTGCATGCATCTGTTCTATCAACCAATTATAAGCGTTTTCTATCGTTCATACTTAAAATATTTCAAAATTATTTCAAATATTGTTAAAAGTGATGTTTTGAACTTATCACTAAGTAAAGAGGTTAATGTTTCCGGACCCCGGAGGTTATATTATTTGTTTTGATTATCATTATCCTGCTGCGGAAAGTCTGAAACTAAACTTGTAGCTCAGCAAAACTGGCTTCTTACCAAACAAATAGGAAAACTTTTGAAATGTTTACTCACCCACTTCTCTTTATCCATCATTTGCCAGCTGGAAAACTCTACATGCTTGGCCCCATATCGATCTTTATCCGATACATACTGATCCACTAGAAATGACCTCTCAACTTTCAAGTACTCCCTCGATCTCACCGGATTATTTACGTTATTTTTCGACACGTTTTTCAATACTCGTTTAAAGTATATAATTTCATAATTTTTTTTTAATTTTTTTTCTGAATAAAAGTTTAATGTTTAAATTTTATTAAAAAAAATTGAAAAAAATATATTATGAAACTATATTTTCTAAAACTTTCGAAATACGTGCAAATAATAAACGTAAACATCTCGATCGAGTGCCATATGTAGTGCCTTTTCTTATCAGCTACCGCCTGCCAATAGGCACCGACCCATTGTATCAGTAACAAATAACAACACTCCCCCACCCATTGTATCAGTAACAAATAACAACACTCCCCCAGTTCAAACTTTAGAGCAATTTTCTAGTGCTAGTTCTATCAACCAGAAGTTTCTGCGTAGCCTAATAATCAAACAGTCTCTTCGAATTTCCATAAAGAACAATTTATTAGTTATGATAATCATAACACTTAATTCATACTCAAATTTAACTAACTATGTATGGCAGTGGCAGAATCAGGAAATATATTTAAACAATTTCATATATAGACTATGAAGACTATGCAAAAAAATACATGAATAAGGAATCATAATAAGAAACTGGACCGGGTTAGACCTCCCCTCGAATTAGAGACAGAGGTTCGGGATCAAATCTTGTCAGTGTCTGTAATTATACAAAGAATGTGTTGTCCGACTAATTAATAAACCTTAATTATATGAAGTAAAGCAATGTTTTCTAAGTTCCAACAAAGAAATAGAAAATTAGTCAGAATAAACCAAGTCACTTAGTATATGCAATCTTCGAGCAAGTCACTAAGAGCATTGTATAACGTATAGTTATTAATTTGGGGGATGATACGGATGGTAACGAGAAGATGGAGATGGTCTAGTCATCACGACTCGGTGTTGGTACTGCTGTTGCTGCATTTGAGGGATATTCACTTCATTGT
Source organism: Apium graveolens (assembly GCF_009905375.1). Lineage (NCBI taxonomy): Eukaryota > Viridiplantae > Streptophyta > Magnoliopsida > Apiales > Apiaceae > Apium > Apium graveolens. The sequence goes on along the minus strand of NC_133648.1, from coordinate 313,598,607 downwards.
TAAAGCCCTGAACATCATTGGAAGCATCAGCCACAGGTGGTGGCACAGCTGGTGAGAATCCTTCAGAAATATTCGAGTCGTTATTCAAAGCCTGGACATTGTTGAAACCATCTGCACCTGGTAGTATGGCATCAGGAAGCTCTTGAGAGATATAATCATAAGCTATGTCATAATCAGATTCTGCAGTTTGTTGACCGTACAGAGTTTCATGCAGCAGTTCTAGATTTTCGGGATAAAAGACGTTGCCATGCATTTGATGGCCATTAGGCATTGACATCTGGTTTGAAAACACAGCATTGTAATTATCCAAATAATTTGGATTCTGAATTGGCCAAACTTGTTGCTGCAGCTGCTGCTGACCACCACTAACATCAATCCCGCGCATGTTATTCACGCGATTTTGCTGATTAATAAGGTCTCCATTAACCAATAATTCATCTGGTCCATGATCTGGATCATTAGCCTCACCTCCCACGCCATTTGTAGCATCTGATTTATCTTTCTTATTTTCGTAAATCTTATATAAAACGTATTCATCCAGCTAGGCAAGAAAAGACACAAACTAATGATCAATAAACGGAAATCGTGAATAACATAAGGATTCAATCTAGCATTGTATAGTGAATGTACCAAGATAGTCACGTACCTTCATCGTCCCTTCAGAATATTTAGATTGACGAGTTTTTTTGATACGATACTCTTTCATAATCCAAGAGGACTTGGTATAATTTTTAGGAGTTCCGATGAAGTATTTTAAGGTCTTCACAACCCCGACCTCCCCATTGCATTTAGAAGATGTGATGGATTTATCGGCGCCAGTTGCCTTCCAAAAGCCGTTCCCTGCAGCGCGATTAGGTCGGTCTCCGTTCAAGTACTTCTTCTCCCTCGGGGAGAGAAAGTACCACTCGTTTTCAGTAGCAGCTACATAATTTGCTATCCATAATCACATTAAATTAGTGTTAATTAATCTTATATCGATCACGATGAATATATAATCACATCAAATTAGTATAAACACAACTATGCCAGACAAGTTAAATTAGTATATCTCGTAAACTTCCTGCAAAATTGGTGTAATGCCGTTAAAATAAAAAAGCATCAGGACTTACTATTAAGAGAAAGAAAATATTAGACAAATATTAACTTTTTAACATTCAATATTTAAGCCAAAGCCAAAATCTTCTCTTGCTAGCAGCAGCAAGGGCGGAACTAGAGGAACCAGAGTGAGCCGTTACACGTTATTTGGTCCCCCTGTATCATAATCCTGATTACGTCCCTGAGCAGTGGTTCAAGGTTCGATACAATGATAATGTGCATGCATAGTAAATATTTTTAAAATTGAACTCTACCAAAATTATTGCATGGTCTCAGAATAGATTTTCACAGTGTCTGCATGACTTTTTACTAACAATACAAGAAACTGAAAAGTAGGAAGCTCTGTGAGGACGAACCTGAAAGGTAAAAGGGGCTTTCTTTGTAGATATCAACATCGTGAATTCGACTAGGATATTGTTGCCTCTTGTTTATTTTTCTCAGCAAGTAGTGCATTATCAGTTCTTCTTCAGTTGGCTTAAACCGAAAACCTGGTGGAAACCTCTGTAAATATGCGTTCATGTCGGGATTATTAGCCAGTATTACTTTGGACGATGAAGCAGCATTATTAGGCTGATGGTATTCACGCAAGGCTTTCGAGTTCTGGTTTTCAACAATGGCTGTCGAATTCTGGTTTTCGGTACTAGTGCAAAAATTTGTTGCAGGTGTGGTCACTGTTTCCATCTTTATATTCTCCATTATACTTGAGAGAGAGACTTAGTTAAGGTGTTAAACCCTGCAGCTTAAGAAGAAATTAATGATGAATGTACGGCTACGTACGAGAATCTTGTCTAGCTTTATATATGTAATTAATATTAAGATAATGTATATCGAGTATTAATGAGAATCTAATCACAAATTACGAATAGATATCCGATAGAACATAAAGTTATTCTAGGATTAGAATTCTAATTATATAAAACTTCTTATACCATAACGGATTATCAACTCCATTTGAACAAAAAAAATTGATAATAATTTTCGAAATTATAAAGAGATACTATAATCTCCCTGGTCATGATACGCCGAAATAATCATGTTAAGAAAAATATAACAGCGAATTTGTATTTTCTCATTTATTTAATTAGGTCATAGATTGTAGAAATAAATCAATTAATAAAAATAATTATGTACAATACACAATGCGTAAAAGTGACATATCTCCACCCCGTAATTTGATATGTCTCGTTTACATAGATCATAGACTCTTAGAAATAAATTAGAAAAAATAAATTTAATTTTGCACCGCACGTTAATATTACATGTTGATTAAAATTAAATAAAATTTAAAAAGTAAAGTAAAGATAGTGCATGTGTATACTTATTACATAAACTAATCGATAAATTCGCATTTTTTGACGATTTTATAATAATTTGTATATTTTTATGGTTAAATTTTGTAATTTAGACAAAAATTTAAGAATAACGATTAGCAATATTTAATAAATTATTCAAAATAATATGTCATAAAACTGATCATCATAATAATAAAAAAATAAAAAATAATCATTTCATATGTAATATAAAAATTTAACATATTTTTCTAACTGATATTGTTCCTCTTCTCCGTATAAACAACACAAAAATTTTAAATCGGATAAAATTTGATTAAATCACGCAATTCTGAGAATTAAATATTCGACCATCATCATGTTAAATAAAATATATAAAACTATTTTCAACTTTATTTAAAAACTGGATGTTTCATGTGTACTCTAACATTACTATATCATCGATTTTTACTTTTTACCTTGTTGTTGGCTATAAATATAAATACATATTATAAATTGTTTTACATTTTACAATTTTTATATTATCATAGGAACCTTTACTCGCGCGCTATGCGTGCTAGCAAAAATTTATATTTTATTAATTTTTATGATTCGCACCAAGTAAATTAATTTAACAATTCTTTTTTATGATTTGAATATTTTATTTTTCGCTGAAAAATAATGGTGTCGAGTTTAGGTAAAAAGTCTGTCAAATAATATTGTCACGAATAGTTTTTTTTTTGCTAATATATAATATAAAAACAAAAAATTCAAATTAGACAACACTAAAATTAATTAATATGATTTAATTTTATGAAAAAAAAGTTATAGATACAATACAACAGTCACATTTATTCTTAGATGACGTCACATGTTTTGCATCTAAAAAAGTATATAGAGCGGCAAGTTAGTAAAGATTTTTCAAACGTATGTACTGTATTAATATAAAACATAATTATAAAATTATTTGATTTTAATAAAAATACTTTAATTGAACATTTATATTTTCATCCAATTTATAAAAAAAAGTATAATGTCAATTTAACATATATAAAAATATGCGTTTAAGATGGACAAAATACTTGAATAATAGACAAACATATTCCAAAAACAAAAACAAACAGCAAATCAGCGTATGTAAACAGAACTCGACTTACAATTCATACACTCTCTCTTTCAATTTGAAGCTGATTCAAGGAATTTTCAGTTGGAGCTTGAAGTAGTGGATTCACTACTATAACTAATCTATAGCATTTCATCGGGGGTACTGTTCTGAAAGAGGTAAGTTGTTCAGTTCCCTTATAATTTAGTCATTGTTAGAATTAGAATTTGATGTTAGATTGATCATTGAATGTAAATAATATGGGTGATTTTTACAGAAAAGGGTTATTGGTATGTATTAGCATGTATCTCTGTACTTTGTTAAAGTTCAATTGCTCATTATGTGATAATTGTAAGTGTTATAGTAATTGTTATATATTAGGGAATTTGTTTTGCTTACTTTGTGCAAATTATGCAGTTTCTGTCATTGCCATTTTATGTAGACTATGGTAGTCACCTCCCTGCTGAGGTTAAGTTGTGGTTGGACATCCACAATTTGCAGAGGCAAAGAAAAAGGAAAAGGTGAGGCTCAAACAACAACAAAAGCAAGCTGCTTTAGATGCCAAGAACCATGCTAAGAAGCCTGCAATCACAGAAGTTGTATTGCCAACTGAGAAATCTAAGAATCTGGATGAAGGAAAGAATGAAGAACCAAGGCAGATAAAGAGAAAATTTAGATACAAGATCCATGCAAAGAGGAAGATAGATTTTGATGAAGACAAGGAAGATTACATGGCAGCCCAATCTACAACCACAAGCCAATCAGTCAAACCTACAATGAAGGAGGCTGAGTTCAAGGTTGATCCTAATATCACATTTCATGGTGATCCCGTTGTTCCAAAAGATGATCCCATAGATTGGGACAGTCTGCCTCTTCCTGATCTAAATCTTCCGATCTTTTCCAAACGAAGGAAGACAAAGACAAGAGCAGTCAAAACAGTCAAGCCTGTTAATCTTCAACATAAATCTCTGGCCAAACCCAAACCTACTGTCAACAAGGGAGATCAACTCTTCATATGTGACATCAAAGAATTTTCAGACATAAATCTCTATCTGGATGAGCTTGAAGAAGTCAGATCTATTGATGCCTACAAACACCTTCCAGAAAGACTAGTCCTCAGGTACAAGGGTGGTAAAGAGATTACATGGCCACTTCACAGAATTCTCAATGAAGGCTATTCAACTTTAGTGACTGTCTTCTCCTCAATCAAGAAAAACTTTGGATTCAACATAGTTGTCAAGAAAATGGTACTAAACAAGATTGAAGAAATAAGAAATAGCTGGAGAGGACCAAATGCACTTCCAAGAGTATTGACTATTCCCTTTACTGGAGATAGGATGCATTTGAGGCCATACTGGATTATGGAGTTCAAGGATGAAAAGAACATTAGAAGATTCTTCAGATTGAAAATCAGCTAAAGATTGCAAGTAATGAAACTCTAAAAGAAATGCAAGAAAAGCTGGATCTAACAAATAATGAAGAATCGGAATTTTTCAGACAACTCCAATACCAGATTGAAGAGAATGATGTGAAGCTGGGAAAGAAGTCAAGGCAATCAAGGAAATGATCTTATTTGCTCAGTCTATAGGAGCACCTTGAAAATGATCTGTAAGACTCTCTACAAATTTCCCTTTGTGAGAATTTTCAATAAAATGCAGCACTTGTAAATTTTATCTATTTTATTTCATTCGGTATTCATAGAGTGTTTTGTTATCATCAAGTTTCTCTTAATTTATGGCTACAATTCCAGTAGACATAAATTGGGGGAGATTGTTAGGAATATGTTGTGTACTTGATGATAACTTGAACAAAACACTAAGTAGATTTTAATTAAGTGATTTTGTAGCTTTCAACGGATGATCATTTCAGCATTCGTTGAAAGAGTAGTTTATGTACAATAAGTCTAGTAACACATTTCTGCATACTTGAATGACTCGGTGAACTAGATGTTGTAGATTGTTCAAGTCATGTTAACTACTAGATTGATATGCAAGATAAGATGGTTAATTGTAAATATTAGATGTCTTGTAATCTTGTATAAATGAAATAGAGTTACTGCCAAAAAGATATTCTCAACGGATGATTCACAAAGTTTCAACGGATGATCAACATAAGTCTCAACGGATGATTAAACAGAGTTCCAACGGATGATCAAACAAAGTTTCAACGGATGATCAATCTGAGTTTCAGCGGATGTTCAAATTCAAAAGAGCAGTTGATAGTGACTTGACAGTCACATGCGTTGGTTGTATGCAAATGGAATGTGACAGCCTGTTTGAAGGATTTAGAGAACAAAGAAGCATTTCCATTTTCATGCTAAACAGATGATATTCAAAGATACTGGAAAGAGAAGTGTAGTAGCATGAAGTTAGACTAGATATAGTTTGTCTTATTATCTTGTCTTTTTATCATGTAACTTAGTAATATATAAACCAAGGTAGCAAATTAAATAGTATCTATGAAAGTAAGCAATTATCTGAGAAATAGACAAGGCAAAATCTGTAAAGAATTTCTCAGTTCTTGTTCCTCAACTTCTAAGCAGCTGTGTTCATTTTGAAACACATAGTTCTCTACTTAATATATATCTCTGGCGGAAAAGTTCAATCCATCAGAAAATTTTTAAATACTTGTATTTAATTGCTTTGTGATTTTATTTCTATTTTACTTCATTCCGCACTATTACAAAATCAAACACAGTTATATACTTATAGTAGAACTGTTCTTAAAATAAAAAAGAAGCCAGAATTCCATTCAACCCCCCTTTTGTAATTCTTTTTTAGATTGTTTGGGAATAACAGAAATTAAACCGCAATGGGTTGCTTACACTTTTGAACAACTATTCAAAGTTACAAAAAGATAAAGTCAATAGAACTTATAAGCTATCAAAACTGTGGCTTGTATTTATCAATCTAAAAACCTATAACTCTTATCAAATGATTAATAATACAATCAAAGAAGTTATAAATGATGAGTGTATCTAATGTGTAAGTATTTAAATGGTGAGTAAATAACTGGGCATGACCTCTTCTTGTCAAATCAAGCTTTTTAGGTGCTGAGAATATTTTGCAAGAGTTTCGTAATATTTAATGAAAGAGAGATACAATTCCAATTAGCATATTTTGATTATATAGGCTGGTAGGTAGGTGAGAGAGAGATTGGACACGTGGCTGCATAATAACCAAGTATTTGAACTTTGACAACTTGCAAATAGATGCAACTTGTGTCCCTATACATTTCTTTTTCATGACTTGCACCTAGAAAGGTATTTTACTTAAAATTCACACAAGTTGCACCTCTAAGACATTACTAGAGCTTCATTTGCGCCATCAGATAGTTTACTTGACTTAGTTCTTGATCACTTGTGCCTAAAAGCTTGAGAATGCCATGTATTTGCGCCTACATGCAACCTAGGAAAGCTTGTGACTTAGTTTTTTATGCTATGTGGCGACTCCTAGTGACTTAGCAAGTCCACTTGCGCCACTTGCATGCTAGGAGATCATTTGCCTTAGACAAACTTCCAGTTTGCGCCTATAATACCATGGAGGACTCCACTGGTGACTAGAGGCTTTCTTTGAAGATTCACTGGCGACTTCAAGCACCAGAGTGGGTTTTTTTCTTAAAGAAAATCATGAGTTGCTCCTCCTAGGGACCTTGAATCTTCACTGGCGACTAGGGTATAATAACATGCATTTTTGACTTAGTTTCTACTTTAGTTTCTTCCCAGTTCTTCATACTGTGTCAAGACCAACTCTGATACTTAGATTTTAAGTTGTACTTCAAGATTATTGCTTCTGATAAGTAATAAAGTGGTCATGGTGACTCCCACTACAAGGTAGTGATCACTTTGACTTAGTTTCTGTAGAGCATTGTAACTGTAATATCCGGGATATATCGTGTAATTATTTTTGCTATTAAATAATTATTATCAGTGTTTAGTATCTATTCTGTTAATTAATTGTTAAGTGTTATCTGTGTTTGGATATTTAAAAATAATATTAATTGAGTATTTTAATTATTATATGTCCAAAATAAAATATAGATAATTGTCATATCTTCCTAATTAATTTTATGTTGATTTATGGATTTATAAGGATCATATGAAATTTATAAAATCTTTTTCCGAGTATTTAAAATCTATTTTATAAAAACGGGAACCAACCGACGTCATCCGTTGTTACGTTTTTGGAACCCGAAACTCTTCCGAGAACTCCTTCCTAACATAATTGTAATATTCCGAGCATATTCCATATTTCGACTTTTTCGATCCGGCGTGCGGTTTGTTCAGCACGGGTCCCGGCGCAACATTTTCGATACAATATTCATTTCGGTAAATCAATAAAACCGGTATTTTCGATAAACGGGAGCTTTTTATTAAACTATCCAAATTATCACCACGTAGTACGTGTAACAAGGCGCTGAGACCAAGACCGCAGTACAAATTGTACTGGTTTGGATAATTATCCCGAAAACCGATACCGTTTGGATCAGTTTTTATAAATAAACGTATCGTTTTATATCCAGAATGATCCAACGGGATACTAATTTTCTGTAATTATAAATAGCCTTTTCCCGTATTTTATTTCGTATCAAAATCATTTGCAGATAGTTAATTTTATAATTTTCAGAGAAAAACCCTAATTTCATAAACTGTTCTAAGAATCAAATAGCAAAACGAAGGCGTTACTGATCTCTGTTTTCAAAGCTCGAGTACTCAATCCAAAGGATTTGAAGTGTTCTATCAGATTCTGAGCTTCGTTTTACTGCAGAAATCAAGGTTTATTTTCTATATTTTTATTTATTTTCGGATTAATTTTATTAAAAATATGAATTTTTGTTCGAATGATTGTTTGTATGATTTGATGATTGCATGTTGTAGAGCTTGTTTTCCTGATGATTTTGATATATTATACGTCTGATTTAGAGTTCAATAACATGTTCAAATTTGAGTTTGATTTTCGAATTTTAAAATTAGGGTTTATAACCCGTATGAATGTTTTCAATTGAAATTTGGGGTTTTTGATTTAGGGGTTATTAGCTGTTGATTTATAGTGGGTTGTGTTCCTTATGAAATTTGAAATCGATTGGTATATAGCTCGTTAACAGAGGATGTCTGAATCGAAGGGAGTTGTGTTTTTAAAATTCACGATGTTCGCCGGAAACCGGCGATGTTCTTGGCCAATTTTCGGTCAAGTCTGTGGTTATTTGAATGATTTGATTGCATGAACAAGTTCCTGGTGTTGTGTAGAGTAAATCAGGAGGTGATGGTGGTGGGAGGATGCCGGAGGCGAGTTCTCCGGCCACCCCCGATTATTTTCCGGCGACCCCCTGGAAAATTACAGTTTAGTACCTGTAGTTTTGAAAACGATACAGTTTGGTCCCCCAGGTTTCCAAAACTTGCAAATTTACGAATCCTGTTTACAATTTATTTAAAAATCATATTTCCTATTTATTTTTATTATAAAAATTCGATTTTAATTTCTGAAAATTCTAAAAATTATTATTTTAATTCCGAAAATTATTTTTAATTCAAAAATAAATCTGAATTAATTATTTAATTAATTTCAGTTAATTTTTAATTGATTAATTGGTCAATTAATTCGAAAATTAATTGATTAATTGATTTAATTAATTATTAATTGATTTTAATTAATTATTTAATTAGATTTAATTATTTAAAAATGATTTAAAAATTCCAAAAAATAGTTTCGAGCTTTAAAATATTATTCTAAATTATTTCCAAGGCTCGATAATTATTATAAAATTGTTTGAAGCCAGAATTGGCCAACCGAACTCTGTTTGTTATCCCAAAATTGATCCAATGGCCCGTTTTAATTCCGAAAAATATTTTAAAAATCATTTTAAATACCAGAAAGCCTATTTATGACCCGAAACGTCTTTATAAATGATATGTCATTGATTATGTGACGTATTATGTGTTATATGTGACATGTTGGTTGACTGTCGGTCTATATATTCGATGTTTACTGTTTATTGCGTAACTTTCAATCCGTTAATCGGATTTGGGTGAAACGAAGGGTAGATAGAAGTATGTGTTAAATAGAATCATATGAGTTAAATATTGATAGATGCTTATGATATGTGAGCAGAAGAGGCAAGACGTAGGAAAGGGAAACAGGTAGTTGAGGAGTAAGACGGTTGAGATTGGAAGCGAGTGCAGTGTAGTAAGCTAATACCAGGCAAGCGTTCTGAACTTTCTCGAGATATTGTCGTGATTGATATTCCTGTTTTATATTGCAAGTGCTTTGAAGCACTGAACCCTAAACCTTGATTCCAGTTATTGATCTTGAGCCGTAACCAGATTCTTTCTAGACCATTGATTGTTGTATACCCAAACACGAACCTCAAATATACGATACTACTCCACAAATACATACAAACTAAATACTATACACTGAATCGAGTTGCCTACATACTCAAACCATTGTATTTTATGCTTTAAAAGACTAAATCCTTGAAACCCTGAAACATTGATTCATTGTTATCCAATTCTTTCATTACCTAGCATCCAAACTTTGAAAATACTCTTTTGATCCTTATGCAGATTAAAACCATTTCATTATGGAACATCAAATGTTGTTAATGATTCTGGTTATTGTTTATTATTATTTATTCTGTTATTATGTTAGAATTGGATTGTTTTTATAAAATTGTGGACCAGATTCGTGGTCAGACCATATAATGGTCAAGTTAGGCCAATGTGTGCCTTGGATCCAGTAGTTAGAGCAGTGATGTGTGCTTTGCTCGGGGTTAGTGCGTGACTGATCAGCAGCCTAACCTTGGTTTTTGACATGAAAATATAATATCCAATTCTAAATCAAAATCCATTGTTCACTTGATATCATAACCATGTTCACCTGATGATCATTATTCTCAGTTTTGTCATTGTGACTTGCTGAGCTAGTTAGCTCATTTGTGCGATATTGTTTCTGTTCTTTTCCAGTTAAAAAGGAACCGGTTGGTACCGAGGATCCCCAGTCCAGCGCGAGAGCTAGGGGTTCAGGTTGATTGAGCTGAGCTAGTAGGCTTCTTTTGGGATAAATTAAGTCTGTAAAAGTTTGTAATAATGTTTAATACTCAGTTTTGAGTTTGGAATAGTTGGGATTTGAACGTTTGTAATATAATAGTGTGTTTGGATTGTGTGCATGCTTTAACCGGTTGCGGTCCGTGGTGGTTGGTAAGTAGGGTCACTGCATATTATTATTATCTTTATTATTGTTATAAGCAGGTTATAAATAAGGTGTGTGTGGGCCCCAAACTTCTGACCCGGGTTTGGAGGGCGCCACAGGTTTGGTATCAGAGCTACAAGTTATAAGTCACTGACACAAGCCTAGGTTGACGGGAATGGGTAGAGGGTTAGGATTAGAAGTAAGAAATAGGATGATAAGACATTGAGAGGTTGAGTGCTTCGGTATAATAGGTATAAGTGTAATTCGTGTTATGGTTCGAGATTCTTATATTGCGATATGATTTCAGATAGCAGCGATGGCCGACTCTTTTATTCCCGTATCAGCTGATCACTCAGAGCCTTCAGTTGGAGTGCCGTCTTCGGATCCACGTCCTATTGTTCCACCAGTGTTGGTTATACTACCTCCACCTGTATTGCAGCCCGTACCACTGCAGGCTATTCCACCTCCAGGCACGAGGCCACCTATCAGGGGACCCCCATCAACTGATTCAGATTCCACTGGGCATTCAGTTGCGAGTGCCCCATTCCAGTCTACATTGCCCCCAGTTCCTTACTACCGGTATGAGGCTCTTCTATTGGAGCGTGATTCCTTGTTGGCCTAGATCAGAGAGCTACAACATATCATTAGGACTACCGATGTTGATCGTGGTGTGAGGGAGCTTCGAGAGGAGATTCATGTGACACAGAGGGTTCTTGAAGATAGGCTACATGGAGCTACACTACCTGGCAGAGGCCCTGACGCACTGATGGGCTGGTCTACTGAGGTAATGGAGGACTTTGAGAGGCTGGCAGGACCAGAGTTTCCTTGGAGTTGAGTCAGAGATTCAGAGATGGAGATGCTGAGCAGTATTGTGATGGTTATGTAGTATGTACAGTAGTGTGTAGTGTGTATCAATAAACTTTTGAGTTGTATTTATAGACTAGCTATGCTGACTAGTGAGTAGGTTGTTGTACCCTTTTGCTTTTACTTCTGAAGCGTCTTTACGCTTGTGCTACCTAAAAATTTTGATCTATATATATCAATACCTTTCTCCTTTCCAGCACTGTCATTTACTTTATTGCACATGTTTTACCTTACCTTATTTATTGCACCAGTTATACCCCTGTGATACCATGTACCCTATTTTTCATAACTGTTTATATTCTGTAAAGAAGCATGCAATTTACTTAGTTATAATTGTTTTCAAAAAGAAGATATTTTTGTTTTATAAAACTTTTCATTTCTACAAAGAATTTGGTTTAAAAGCTAAATAAGTTATTTGATTCTTTACAGAAAAATGCCTCCTAGAAGAAATACCCGCACCAACACCCAGAATGAAGAAACCAACAATAATAACAACCAAGATGATACAAATCCAAATGTGAACCCAGGACCCGTGGACCCAGCAATAGCCCAGATTCTTCAAATCTTGGCCCAACAAATAGTTCACCTGGCACAACAACAACAAAGACATACCAACCCCCAGGTAACTTTCAAAACTTTTCAGGCAGTAAACCCACCAGAAGTCAAGGGTTCCCTAGAGCCAATTGAAGCAAATGTTTGGTTAAAGGAAATAGAGAAGGCATTTGCCTTAGTAAAAGTAAAGGAAGAACAGAAGGTTGAGTTTGTAAGTTACTATCTGAAGAATGAGGCCACCTATTGGTGGGAGATGGTGAAGACATTGGAAGGTACAGATGTTATTACTTGGGAGAGGTTTAAGGAATTGTTTTTAGAAAAGTATTTTCCTCAGTTTGTCCAAGATTAAATGGAGCTGAAATTTTTAGAATTAAAGCAAGGGAACATGTCGGTAACAGATTATGAGGGTAAGTTTGAGGAATTGTCAAGGTATGTGCCGTCGTATGTGGATACTGACAGGAAGAAGGCTAAAAGATTCCAGCAAGGTTTGAAACCATGGATCAGAGGGAATGTAGCCATTTTTGAATTGGATACCTATGCAGGAGTGGTACAGAAGGCTATGATCGCAGAGACAGAGAATGAGATGTTCCAGAAGGAAAAGGAAAGCAAGAAAAGGAAATTTGAAGGGAATGAGGGTCAGTCACAACCAGGGAAGTTTCCAAATTTTAAGAAGGGCAAGTTTCAGCCAGGGAGGAATTTTAATTTCAGGAGACAAAATGCAAGCGACGGAGGCCAGGGCAACCGTCCAGTTAATGCAAATCAGCCGAATCAGTTGAGACTAACTTTTCCGGATTGTCAAGTATGTGGGAAGAAGCATGGGGGAGTTTGTAATAAGTTGAATGTAGTTTGTTTCAAATGCAATCAGAAAGTGGCACTATTTGAGGCAGTGCCAAAATCAGCTAGCAAGAGAACTAGCAAATAAGAATCATATGAGTTGAATATTGATAGATGCTTATGATATGTGAGCAGAAGAGGCAAGACGTAGGAAAGGGAAACAGGTAGTTGAGGAGTAAGATGATTGAGATTGGAAGCGAGTGCAGTGTAGTAAGCTAATACCAGGCAAGTGTTCTGAACTTTCTCGAGATATTATCGTGATTGATATTCCTGTTTTATATTGCAAGTGCTTTGAAGCACTGAACCCTAAACCTTGATTCCAGTTATTGATCTTGAGCCGTAACCTGATTCTTTCTAGACCATTGATTGTTGTATACCCAAACACGAACCTCAAATATACGATACTACTCCACAAATACATACAAACTAAATACTATACACTGAATCGAGTTGCCTACATACTCAAACCATTGTATTTTATGCTTTGAAAGACCAAATCCTTGAAACCCTGAAACATTGATTCATTGTTATCCAATTCTTTCATTACCTAGCATCCAAACTTTGAAAATACTCTTTTAATCCTTATGCAGATTAAAACCATTTCATTATGGAACATCAAATGTTGTTAATGATTCTGGTTATTGTTTATTATTGTTTATTCTGTTATTATGTTAGAATTGGATTGTTTTTATAAAATTGTGGACCAGATTCGTGGTCAGACCATATAATGGTCAAGTTAGGCCAATGTGTGCCTTGGATCCAGTAGTTAGAGCAGTGCTGTGTGCTTTGCTCGGGGTTAGTGCGTGACTGATCAGCAGCCTAACCTTGGTTTTTGACATGCATGAAAATATAATATCCAATTCTAAATCACAATCCATTGTTCACTTGATATCATAACCATGTTCACCTGATGATCATTATTCTCAGTTTTGTCATTGTGACTTGCTGAGCTAGTTAGCTCATTTGTGCGATATTGTTTCTGTTCTTTTCCAGTTAAAAAGGAACCGGTTGGTACCGAGGATCCCCAGTCCGGCGCGAGAGCTAGGGGTTCAGGTTGATTGAGCTGAGCTAGTAGGCTTCTTTTGGGATAAATTAAGTCTGTAAAAGTTTGTAATAATGTTTAATACTCAGTTTTGAGTTTGGAATAGTTGGGATTTGAACGTTTGTAATATAATAGTGTGTTTGGATTGTGTGCATACTTTAACCGGTTGCGGTCCGTGGTGGTTGGTAAGTAGGGTCACTGCATATTATTATTATCTTTATTATTGTTATAAGCAGGTTATAAATAAGGTGTGTGTGGACCCCAAACTTCTGACCCGGGTTTGGAGGGCGCCACAGTAACCCTTGAACTGTCATGTCTTCAAGTCTTCTCTCCGAGTCTTCGTATACACCATATAACCTGCATATCCAGATATGAATCATCACTTAAAAATCCTTCTAATGATAGTACTTAGTTTCCTTTCACAAATTACTGATGCCTAATGCAATGGTCTGGTTCACCTGCGACTAGTTTCGCTCTCATGCTTTCGTACTATAATCTTTACAAAACATTGTTAAATCTAACATATATAATTAACTTCACATAGAATGCTTTAGGTCTTCACACTAATACTAATAGTTGCTTTAAATGACTTCAACCTTATTCTTCCGTTGCCTGAACATATTAATGAATATCATATGGATCTATGTTGACGTCTTTTTCACTGTAGCTACCAAAATCATCATGTATATACCCAATAATTAATCTGGACTGATTTAAGTGGAACATAAATTATTTTTAAGTCCTTTATTTTATGTTGAGTTATCCAAACCAACATTGTTGAGTTATGTATACAGTTTCAATATTACTCAAAACTATATATGGGGTCTCATCTCACAGATCATAACTACATTTTTTCACTTGATCCTTGGCAGAGAGCAATATACGTAGATATCTTGTGAAGGCAGATTTGAGTCACGAAACACAAGAGCAATCAATCAAGGGTCTTGAGCTCACAAATCCTAGCATTAATTCCAATCTAGTTTCTTACCCATCACAAAAACCTTTTTTATTTATAAAACCGAATTCATTCTCTTTATGAATTAAGACATCTTCCTTGTTTATAAGTCTAAATTTATCTTCTTTATAAATTAATAAACCAGATGCTTAGAGAGTTACAAAAATAACTTCATATAAGAGTTCGAATGTAAAATTATGCCATATTATAAGGACTGGCAACTATTTTCATGCAAATTTTGAGGATCAAAGTTCAAATTACGTTAAAAAAAAATTATACGAAAAAAATGAGAAAGTATCGAAATGCAAAAGTATCAAATTTTAGGGTGTAAATTGGAATTACATTTTTGTACTTTCAAGGACTAATCTATACTTTTATACAAAATATTGATGCCGAAGATGGTAATAACCTGGTTAAAAATGGGACGAATCAGTTGAGCTCAAAAGTTTTCTTAATCACAAAGTTTCACAGACAACAAGTGACAAGAAACACTGCACATCAAACAAACAACACACACATTCATCCTGTTAGGGTGTACACGGATCGGGTTGGACGTCGGGTTGAGGAAATTTAGCAATTCAATTCAATTAATTCGGGTTTTCAAAATTTCAATCAAAGTCGAACTGTTTAAATTTGTAACCCAAACCAATTTGTAATACTTCTGTTTGGATCGGTTTGATCGTTTAGTAAATATTCAAAAATAATATTAATTATTACTCCCTCCGTACCAAAAAACATTTCTCATTTTGACTTTTTACACTATTTATGGTAAACGATTGACTACTAATTTACGTCTAATCTATAAGATCAAATATAGTTATGAGTGATCTTGTTGGATTCGTATTTATGAGCACTTTAATACAATGAAATTTTTATATTTAATACTAATACGAAATTAAAGATATTAACAATCAAAAATGTGCATTGGCAAACGTGTACAACACAAACGGGAAAAGTATTTAGGGACGGAGGGAGTATATAATAAAGCAGCAAGTCTCAAAATCTAAAACACTTGAAAATAATTCAACAAAATATTACAATCATCCATGCCAGATATGGCTTAAACATCCAAAATAGAATGATAATATACAATACTTAGTTTTTAAACATTGAACACGATAAACGAAAACAATGGCATATTCTTTAAATATTGAGGATTGATATTATAAACTACGTATAAATGAGCCTATCTATTAGGCCTGAATATATTCACAGTTATCTATACTATATTATAATAACCGGAATGAGGTATAATTTGTAGTTTGGTTGTGAAAAAATGACAAAAATAGCCAATATTTGAAAAAATTTAACAAAAATAGTCGTTCTGAAAAAAGTGACCAATTTTGGCTGATTGAATACTCCACTGTCAGTTGGGTATCCCAATTTGTATATGATACTCCACTGGTAGTTGGGTATTTCATATATGGGATACTCCACTGCCAGTTGGGTATCTTGTATAAAGTGGATACTCCACTGACAGTTGGGTATCCCATCGGCTAAAGTTGACCAACTTTTCAGAAACCGGTTATTTTTGTTAATTTGTGTAAAAATAGGCTAAATTTGTCCTTCACCCTTTGGTTGACTCCTCATTTTGGTTATCCTTTTACATCAGGACCGTCGGATCTTCTTCATCAAATAATCAGAGCCGTTAGATCCACATACTAAAAAAATACACTCCACAAGTTCTCAGGTTCGAATCCCGTCAACAACAAACATTTATATTATTATTTATAAAAATACATATAAGTTCTCAGCTTCGAATTCTGTTAACAACAAGTATATTATTTATAAAGATACATATAAGTTTTCAGATTCGAATCTTACTCACCAACAACAAACATTTACATGATTATTTATGTAGAAGATCTCATTAGTCATATACTATTTATACTATTTGAACCTAATTTGAATTATAATTATATAATCATTATTTAGTATTTAATTATTTATATAGAATTTTAATAAAATTATATGAAATAAAAGTAAAAATATATAAATATTAAACAAGACCTGTGTATTGCACGGGCCGTAAGCTAGTAAAATTAATAAATTAACGTGTAAGTATATTTTTAATCCGGTTGGATTGGATCGGTTTAAAAATATCGAAAGTCATATCCAACTCAATTAAATTGGGTTAACATCTTTTCAACCCAAATATGTATTGGGTTAAAAAAATGATTTGGATCAGCCGAAATATGATCGGTTCGGATCGATTTGGTGGGTTTAATCGGGTTGTACACGCATCGTAAAATCACCCCATCTCTCATTCTTCAAACCTTAACCCAACAAATCAAACATAAACTTAACCAAACAAAACAAAACCAAGCACTTGTTACAACAGATCAAAAAAAAAAACCAAACATGTCACACAACAACAACGACTCAGTTACACTCCACCAATCCTCCCAATCCGACATCGACGAGATCGAACATCTCATCAATGCGGGCCCCACCACCGTCCTTCCCGCCAAACCACCAAGCCCTCGTGCTTCAATCCCTGTCTCCGCCTCACCCTTCATGCCTTCACCTCTCCCACCCCGTTCAACCAATTACAACACGACACCTGTCCGTCAGGCCCCACCTCCCCCTCCTCCAACTCAGCCTTCATCATCTAATGTTACAGGCTTTGGCCCTTCACCTAATACATTGACTGAGCCTGTTTGGGATACGGTTAAGCGAGATTTATCGAGAATTGTTAGTAATTTAAAGCTTGTTGTGTTTCCGAATCCTAATAGGGATGATCCTGGAAAGGCATTGAGGGATTGGGATCTTTGGGGGCCTTTTTTCTTTATTGTGTTTCTCGGCCTTACCTTGTCGTGGTCTGCTTCCGTTAAGAAGGTCATTTTCTTATAGCGATTTAATTTTACTGTCAATTGAATTAATGTGCTATGTTTGTCTCCATTCTGGTAAAAGTATATTTAGAATATTGGAAATAGTGGACATTATAGTATTAGTAAGTTGCAATATTGAACGATTCATACTAGTTACCCTAAGTTTTGAATTGTGTCATATTTTTGAAATGCTAGAGCTACTTAATTTGTAGGCGTTAAAATAGTGGTTTGCTAATGATCTATTTTTGTTAAGGTAATGGACTAGAACGAATTTACCATTAATTGAAAGAAATACTGGTTTTTGAATAACCATGACATTATTGATATATATTGCCTATATATGAGTAGTGCCAAATTAAAAATCTTGATAGGTTTACGTGCTATTTAATATGTTAGTTCACATTGACAAGGAAAAATGGCTGCCTAAGGCGGAATCAGGCTCAAGCACCCGCTTTCATCAGAATCGGTATATCAAATGTTATTTTTTTTAAAATCGTATATATATTTGAACAATTGGTTGGTTGTTGAGAAGCCTTGCTACGGTCAAGAAAATGCGTAGTGATACATGACTAGGTGAGAAAGGGTTTGAAAATAAGGGGATTATGACCTTTTCCACTTAAGCAAAGACACAAATATGTGCATATATATTCTAAAATTCTCATGGATTTGTGTAAAAATCCTAAAGAATGGGAAACTAAAATCTATCGGTAACTACTACGACTACCTAATCATTATCTACTTTAAAATCTGATAAATACTTAAATTACTTTAAAAACAACTAATTTAACTTTTTAAGTTAATATAAGTTTATCAGTAACAAACTCCATAAGTCTGTACTCAGCTCATCATTTTTACAGCTTCACAAAATTGCTTAGGTAACTTGAGTAAATGAACTATGGTGAAATTTTGGGATAATAAGCCGGAAAATGGATCTACAATTCTTTTATGCGTTCTATGTGTTCTTGGAGATTTTGTTAGATAAAAAGTAGATATAATTTACAAAGGAATAGTTGAATAGCTCAAAGGTCAAGAAAAGGGAGAGGAGTTTGTGAGTTACAAGCTATGTTACTTAGTTTTTTAAAAGTGCAGGGGTCGACATATAATCTTCACATAAGTGAAATTATGGCTATTTTTTACCCTTCACATTTGTAAATTACTATCTTTTACCAATAACTAAAACATATACATAATTCTTTATGCATATTTATAGCATAAATCAAAAGGATAATTTGTTAATAGTAATTTACAGACATCCCTATCTAGACATCTCATACTCACACCCATGTCATGTCCTGTCGATAAGGGTATGACAAAAAAATGAAGAATCCGGTTAACACAGGTTAAAAGGAGGGAGAGACTTGTGAGATACCCATTTAGAGATGTGTGAGAAAATTTGAATAGGCAATGCACAAAGACGAGATTGCCGGTGCACGAATACAAGGTTAATACAAGGTTGTAGTATTTTATTTATGTAACAAATTGGCTTAGACGGCCTAGATAAAAGATATATTGATGCATTGATGTACCTATATTGGAATTTAAGAATAAGTAAACTATATTAAACTACAATTCTTTTATGTGTTCTTGGAAATTTTGTTGGAGAATCAATTGATGAATAGTCAAACAGCTGAAAGGTCGAGAAAAGAGCGAAGGGTTTGCGAGTTACAAGGTGGGAGAGACTTGTGAGATACCCATTTAGAGACATGTGAGAAAATTTGAAGGGGCAATGCAAAAAAAAAAGAGATTGCAAGTGCACAATACAAGGTTGTAGAATTTTATTTATGTAAGAAATTGGGTTAGACAGCTTACATAAAAGATATATTGGTGCACTGAATAGCAGTGTTCCAGAAATCGCTAGGTGTGCAAGGGCGGTGAGGGTACCTTCGAGAGATTAATCGGCAAGTCGGAGATTAATCGGACCGATTAATCGGAACATTAATCGGAAGAATATAAATATTATTTTTAATTTTTATAATTATATAATTAGAATGATATTAAACAATATCTACACATTTGACATGCGTTATGTACTAATTATTGAGTTTACAATATTAACTATATTTTAATTCACACTTTTAAATTAATTATAATATGTTAATTTTATATTTTAAGTGAGGAAGTAAATATATTTGATTACTTGTTACTTATTACCAATACTTTATATTAGAAATTGACATGATATTGTGTGAAATTATGAAATTAATGAATTAAATTATTAAAAGGTAAAAAAAATATTTTTTTAATTATTTTCCGCCTAGACCGCCTAGGACCGATTTTTGACCGCCTAGTCCGCCTAATCCCGATTTTGACCCGATTTTTTGAAAAAACGCCTAAATCACCGCCTAGGTCCGAGTCGGGGCGTTTTACCACCGCCTAGCGCCTAGGCGGCGCCTAGACCGATTTTTAGAACACTGCTGAATAGTGATGTAGGTGAAGACCAAAAAGCAAGGAAAAAGTTTAAAATGATATGATGTTGCTGAATTACGACCTTATAATTTTTTAAATGTAGAAGAGATGAATATGCATCGGTCACAACTTATTACAAGAGAAAATAAACTTTAAATTTTAAATAATCAATCTAAGTCTTCTTATCCCGACAAAAAAAACTAAGTCTTCTTATAATTAAGGAGTAAAATTTTAATACTTGACCTACAAGTAAAAACTTGATAATAAGTAAAACTAGTATATGATGAAAACAATTTTTTTTACTATTCTATTGCAAAAATCGAAAATAGAAATAATATATATATAATAAAATTTTAATGTATACACTAAACTTTATTCTTAAATAATAAATGAATATATATAGGTTATTGCTATATAAAAAACACTATTACATAAAGAACAATAAGGAAAACACGTAGAATCTAAAAAATAATATTATTTACATTTTAATTTTAACAATAATTAGGCTTTTTTAAGAACAAAAATAGCATTCGACATGAAATCAATAAAAAGGATGATTATAATTAAATTTCATTATTACAGAAAATGTACACAAGATTATACGACGGATTCTATGTTAGATTCTGCCACATTTGATTTTCAAAATGTAGATGAGATTCTATATTAAATTCGATATATTAAGCTTGATAGTTGTTTGAACTTTGAAAGATTCTAATCTTACCAATCCACTTTTTGTAAAAAAAATATGTAGTGTTTTGATGGTGGTATTACGTGTTCTTTATATAAGGGATTACATATAGTCATTCAATTTACCTCATAAGGAATACCCTCCGAGCACAAAGTGGAGGGTGAACTTGGCTTAGCAGCCTTAGCTTCATTTCAGAAAGGGTGATCAAGTGCGATCATTAATGAAACAATAGTGCACTTTCTTTTAAGCTGAGAATTTTGACGAGATCTTAACAACATTTTGAAACATGGGCGACATATTTTGGTTTGTTCGCTTGTTTTTAAAAGACGATACGCACATACCTTAGGCTTCTTGTCATATATTGACCGTAAAACCTAGCCATTGTCATTCTCAACACTCAACAAACACTAGTACAAGGGGGCCAAAAGTCGAGAATGAGGATGTTTATGAGAATGAGGAAAAAGAGATTGGATTTGTGGTCAAATAAGCATTTTAAAACCTATGAGGACGATTTTGATAATTTTGATGAAAAATACAGAACATTTAAATGCACAAATTAATTTTTGTTGGCGTCCATATCATAAGTAATAAAGAAACTTGAATGTAGTTCTTTCTTGTGAACAATTTAGTTCCAACTTGTGTTTATTAATATATATTAGTACGTCAAGTGTATGAATACACTTATTATATAAAGTTTGGTTAGCTTTTGCCCTCACTTTCCACTTTGAGCTTATGCTCCTGAAGGTTCGCCGTGTGTCGCTGCGGTTTCGTGTTTTAAAACAAACTACAGCCGTTTTAGTGTTAACGTTGGAGTTGAAATTTTGATTTTATTTATTTATTTACCAAAAAGCACTTTTTTCCAAAATACAGAAGTAGCTATAGTTGTTTCAGCATTAGCACTGGACTTGCTCTTCGCTTTTAGTAGCAAAAAAGAAGATGAAAATTTGCTTGCAGTGTTCTGGTCAAATTGTTAGTTGCTGTGAACTTTTTAAGTCTTAGTTGGTTATTTATTTTAGTGGCTGCTATAACTTATGACACGTCAGACTAGGGATATACTGCTCACTTATATTCTCTAACAAAACCTCAATTTGTGGACCTTCGGTCATAATAACGATTTCTTTGGCTTTATATTATTTTGATTTGCAGTCTGAGGTTTTTGCTGTTGCATTTGCACTGCTGGCAGCTGGGGCTGTGATATTGACACTGAATGTGTTACTGTTGGTAAACGTCTTCTATTCCTCTCTAATAATACTGAAAATTTGATGGAAGGATGCAAGTATTTAGCTGTGCACTTGAAAGTGTTAATGTATAATAGACTGATAGTTGACTGAAGTTTAACATTGCATGGTATCAGGGTGGTCACATAATCTTCTTCCAGAGCTTGAGTCTTTTGGGTTACTGTTTATTTCCTCTTGATATTGGTGCTCTAATCTGCATGTTGAATGATAATGTGATAATGAAGCTGGTTGTGGTGGGCGTAACAATGGCCTGGAGCTCTTGGGCTGCATATCCATTCATGAGTACCGCTGTCAACCCTAGGAGAAAAGCTCTTGCGCTTTACCCCGTTCTTTTGATGTATGTATCCGTTGGATTTCTCGTCATTGCTATCAATTAGCGGTTTAACTGTCACTAATATAGGAGTTCTTATAAATTAATATAACTGACAACTGACAATCAATTAGAGGACATTATAATTTGTTCAATTTTGTCGTTTTTATGTGGGATAATCATGTACATTGGCTCTCAGATTTGATATGTTTGAAGGTTCATTATACGAAATTATTAACTGGTTGTATGAAAATTTTGAATGGTGTCACTTTTTTTTCTTTAGCATGTAACTAAACCTGCTGGCTAGTAGTAGTGGTAGAACCTATGTTGTACCCCTTTTTGTTTTCTGCAAGTGAAACTTTCAAATACCACTTGTGTCACACTTGAACCGTCAACCACTAGGTAAACAAAGGCTGGAGAGTACTGCCAGAGCTAGCTCTCTGGTGCAGCTTCTCTTAGAACAAGTCCAAGTCTCGCAGTATTTCCTTGTAAATATTATTAACAGTAAGGTGCTTAGTAGAGTTTGGACTTTGGTTACTGTTTTTTTATTACTTTATTATTATTATTATAATAAATTTGAACTTTACAATGTATTTGCGAGAGTAAAGAAGTGAAAAAAATTGGGAATAGAATAAGTTATGAATAAAAATAATATAAAGGATGGTTGAGCCTTAGAGGGAAAAAAACAAAGAAATGAGAGAACTATTTTGACCTAATCATTGAAATAATATTTATGTACCAATCTTTTAAAATTTTAAGCCACGAGCTTATTTAGCTATTTAGAGGATTTCTTCAAAATCACTAAAACATTTTTGCTTAAAGTTTTTTTTTTGTCGGGCATTTTTGCTTAAAGTTAATTGGCTTTTTCCTTATCAAACGAGTTGGATTGAATAATTGTTTCATAGCCTTTTTGCACAAATATTGGAGGAAATATTATTATCAAAGCAAATCAATCTAAAGTCTTTTACACATTTTCACAAAACAATTTTTTTTTTACACAATTTAAACTAGTGCATTAATCACAAGAGAAATGCAACTAACTTATATTGTTAGAAAATTTGTTTCTTCTTGCATTACAAAATTACATAAAAAAGTTAAAACAATTTATTGTCTCCATAAAGGTCACCACAATCTAGACTCTGGCAAGGGAGGATCTTGTAAGAGGTAAGGGGACACGTGTCTCCTAAAATAAAATTTTAAATCTTTTATTATTAAAATTTTTAAAAATATATGAAAAATTCAAAAATATAAAAAAGTATCTACAAAATATGCTCAATGTATCAGTGGCGAACAACCTTTTTGTCTAAGACTATCTTCTGCAATGTTTGCTATCTTCTGCACTGCGTTCAATATGGACAGCTTCCTCAATCCTCAATAGGAGCTTCCTCAATCCTCATCCTTTGCATTTTTTTGCATTATTCAATTTCTCCTTTTTCTCCAATTATAATGAGGTTTAACTCCTAAAATTAAAGAATTAGACCAATAAAAATGTAGAACAAAACAAATTGATTATATATAAGTAAATATACATATAATATATAACTTTGTAGTGTAATTATCACAACCGAGTATACTCGAACATGTAAAACAGAGTTATTTCTCAGTAAATATCATCTTCTCTTTAATTTAAGACAGTGATATATAATAAATAATCATAATCATATATCTATAAAAGTAATAAATAAATAATATTGTGCCTTATATAAGACTCAATAATTTATATTTGCACAAAAATTTGGAAGACGTAACTAAATTATTTAATTTACACTAGCATATGCTTAACCAAGTATGTTGATCAAGAATAGAATCAGATTCTAAAATATTTAAAACCATAATCAAAACATTTATGTGTAAATGGTCCGGTTAACCGAACCATCAACAACTGTTTTAGTGGTTTCAATATTTTTGGTTCGGATTATCGTGGTCCGGTCCGGATTAACGTTTTGACGGATTTTTTAAACACCCGAATTTATACTCTTCAAAACTTCTATATGTAATTTTCAGGTTGGACTATAACATTTCAGATACATTCTTTTAGATTATACTAGAATATTCTCAATACATTTAAACGAGTTTATAATGAACCTATTATTACTTTTAGACCGAAGCAGGATATTACGGATACATTTAAATGGTCCTATATAAAATTTTACAAAAAAAAATATAACATCATGTTATTTATGTAACTACTGATTTTAAAATTGTAAAATTGCCAATCAAATTCTCTATTGAACTGGTACATAAATTTGCCTTACAAATAATTTATAGATTTAGGTAACTTCATGAAATTACCCTCTCGCTAACATAACACGACAATATATATGTATATCTATTCATGGTTGTAAAATTGCTCGAGGATCCCCTCTTATATCCTATTTATTATTTGCAGATGACTGTTACTTATTCTTTAAGGCAACATGTCTTGAATCAATAAATATGAAGAACATTGTATTAAGGTATCAACGAATTTCAGGCCAAGCAATTAAATTTAATAAGTCGAGTATTATGTTTAGTCCGAATACTACGCAGCAGAATCGAAGATTGATTTGTGGAATTCAAATCAATCTAAGTACCTAGGAGTTCCAATGGTAATGGGCAGAAACAAAACTGTTGTGTTCAAGAATCTAAGTGATTGTGTAGAGCAAAAGCTACAGGGGTGGTCAAATAAATCATTGTTTAAGGGAGGTAAAGTAACTTTGTTAAAAACTGCGGCACAGTCAATTCCTAATTTTTTGATGAATATATTCTTAGTGTCAAATGAGACTTGTGAGGAGATTCGAAGGAAAATGAATGGCTTTTGGTGGGGAAATGAATGTAATGGCAAAGGAATTAGATGGATGGTGTGGGAGAGAATGTGTAAGATAAAAAAAGATGGTGGATTGAGATTTCGAGAGTTATGTAAATTTAATTTAGCGATGCTTGCTAAACAGGGGTAAAGGTTATTAAATAATGATAATTACCTTATTTCTAGCCTTATGAAGGCAATATATTATCCTATGGGTGATTTTTTAAATGCGAAAATTGGATCCAACCCCAGCTATACGTGGAGGAGTATAATGACTGCACAAAATTCAGTGAGGCGGGGATGCAGGAGAAGAATAGGTAATGGGAAAAGAACACGTGTTTGGAAGGTACCGTGGTTGCCAGACCTTGAGAATGGATATATACCTATAGATATGCCACCAGAATTAGAGGAAAGTACGATAAATGGACTGTTAAAAGAGGATGTCAATCAATGGGATGAAGAGATATTGTCTGATACTTATAATGCTAGGGATATGGAGTTGATAAAATGAATTCCATTTTCAGTGAGGAATGAGCAGGACTCATGATATTGGTTCCTGGATGAGAAAGAAATTTAGTTGTTATAGAATGCTGCAAGGGGAAAATAGGCAAGTATATTCAAAATTTTGGAAGCGTTTATGGGTTGTCAAACTCCTGTCCTGAGTGATATTGTTAACTTTTTTTGGCGTGTCTGTCAAATATTTCTTCCAACAGCAACATATTTAGTAACAAAAATTGTGTTGGTAGATGTTAAATGTAAACGGTGTTAGAAAAAATAGATTTTAGATCATAATTTTTATTATGTTCTTGATGATAATCCTAAAATCTAATGATTGGAAGTTGTTCCATGATATGTGAACTTAAACTTTCATGTATGGTTTTAAGAATTTTTCTTAATGAAATCCATAGAGAATTAGAGTTGAAGTTAACTTGAAAGAGCTTGAAAAAATGAGAATGTGTTTTGTCCCACATTGGAAATAAGTAAAGGGGGTGTAGGCTTTATCTAGTATTACACACATGGGTAGTGTACAACTACTAAGGTGTGTGATGGTGCATTATGTTCTTGTGTGCTTCACGCGCGCGCGCCGCTGCCACGCCACGCACCGGACCGGGTCGGGTCGGGTCGATGGGCGAATGTCTCAGCGTCTCGCGTACGCGAGGTGACCTGGACGAGGATTTTATTTATTTGTGATTTAATATTTTAAATAGAATTTATTTATCGGTTTAGGATGTGTTATTACTGTTGGGCTAGGTTCGGTTTCTGAATTGGGGTGAGTCACTTTGTAAGTGGGCATAGTCAGATTCATTGAACCTGGACATTTGATATATAACTTGTAAGTGATATATATAATTCAAATTAAAAATTAAAGCTGATATAATGTGTGAGATAAATGCAAAGATGTTACATTTTTTATTTTAAATTCAAAATTCACCAGTTTTGATTTATTTAATAAATGTGCAGTTTAATTCTGAAATTAATTTAGGATGGCCAGTTACACTTAGCCTCTAGTATAAGTAGAGGACTAAGTTGCTGAGTTTCATGCACCACACCTACATTCTCTTCTTCTCCTCTCTGCTTTCTCTTCTCTCCCAAACACTGTCTGAGAGCTGCTGATTTTTCCGGCGACTGAGGTGCTAGTCGAAGTGGGATTTGTTGTTGCTGTGAACATCAAGTCCAGAGTTGTTTTATCCTGGAGGAGACATTGCAAGCATCCCAACACAGCGGGTGGGGAAAATTATCTCTTCAAGAGCAGTCAGGGCTTCGAGTAAGGCCTGACGACTCAGTTGATTATTTTCTTGTTGCATTGTACCTGTTGGCTACCACTGCTTTTCTGTTTATATTCACTGTGTTAAAGCTATGGTTACTGGTACGTTTTCTGTCCTTCCTTTGTTCTTACAGTTACTGGTATGCATGTTGTTTACCTACATGTTTTGTTTTGTTAATTGTTATCTTGACCTTGGCTTGCTAAATATGTTATATAATTGCCTCTATGTTGCTGTAATAGTTAATATTTTCAATATTCTTGAAGAGATGATTAGTTATATATTATTTAGTATAATGGTTAGCGAAACTGAGGTTCCCGTTGGTGGTGGTAGTTCTGGTGCAACTGTTGGGCTCATTGATTGGACCACTTATAGTTTTCCACAAGCCGTTGAATTGACCGGATTGCTAGAGTAATTCAATGGTGGCATCAGCTTTTCTCGCTGGCATAAAAGGATGAAATTGTGGCCGGTTGTGGAATATGAGAAACCGATTGTAGATCAAGAAAAGGATGACACAGTTAAGGCTTTTGCGAAGTGGGCTGAGAATGATGGGGTGGCTAGGGCGGCCATTTTGGATGCTCTTACAAACATTTTATTTGATGTTTATTCTTTTGATGCCTACTCCGCAAAACTCTTATGGAAGAAGCTGAACTAGACACATAATACTGACTCACAAGGTCTTGAAAAGTATTTTGTGGTTAGGTTCCTTGAATTCAAACTGGTGGACAATAAGTCCATGACTGAGCAAGTGCATGAGTTCGAGATGATAGTGCATGCTTTGAAGGAGTCTGGAATGGACCTCCCTGAGAAGTTCAAGGTTATGAGTATGATTGAAAAGCTCTCTAAGTCTTGGGAAGAGTTATCTCTCTCCCTGAAAAGACAGAAAGGAGAGATCACCTGGACCAACCTTATGTTGGACATCTCGGTCCAAGAATAACACAAGTCCAAACAAGGACATGTGATGCC
Source organism: Apium graveolens (assembly GCF_009905375.1). NCBI lineage: Eukaryota > Viridiplantae > Streptophyta > Magnoliopsida > Apiales > Apiaceae > Apium > Apium graveolens. The sequence goes on along the minus strand of NC_133648.1, from coordinate 313,570,721 downwards.
AACTGAGCACGGTACCTCGAAGGTAAACGTAGCAACTACAAGACAGAAAAGGAAGGTTGTTGCTAAGAAAGTTAATAGTAATAAACCTAAGAGTGATAAGGACAAGGCCAAGAAACCAAGGACAAACAAACCGTGTTGGTCTTGTGGGCAGGTTGGGCACTGGAGTAAGGACTGCCCTACAAAGAAAGCGAAGAAAACCGAAGTGGTGGCACAAGCGAATGTTGTGCTTGGAACCGTAAGTGGGCCCGTAAAGAACATGGTTGTTGGTGAAGCTACGACTTCTGAAACCGACGTTGACCGGTATGTATCCTACAACCCTGTAATATTTTCTACCTATCTGTCAAATGAATGGTTGATAGATATTGGAGCTAATATGCATATTTGTGCTGATATTAGTTTATTTGTATCTTACCAACAGAATCATAGCTTGACTGTGAAGATGGGGAATGCCAGTGCATGCATCATTTTCCCGACATGCATAGAAATATAATAAGTGGAAGCTGTTTAGTTTCTAGTGATTTTGAAATTTCTTTCAAGTGTAATAAAGTAGTTCTTATTCATACTGGTACATTTTTTGGCAAGGGTTACTTGTCAAATGGTTTTTTTGTTATTAATGTTGAACCCGTTTTGGGGAATTTGAATAATACTATTATTCCTTCTATTAACTGTATTGAATCCTCGAATATATGGCATACTAGACTAGGTCACTTAAACTTTGGTGCTCTTAAGGATATGATGAACTTAGAGTTGATTCCAAAATATACCATAGAAAGGAATTCTAAATGTCAAGTATGTGTGTCTGCTAAACAAATAAGGAAACCTTTTCACAATATTGTTAGGGATTCAGACTTGTTAGATTTAGTACACACTGATATTTATGAATTTGGTGGTGTGTTGACCAAGGAGCAGTTTAGATACTTCATTACTTTTATAGATGATAGTAGTAGATATTGTTATGTTTATTTACTTAGAAATAAGGATGAAGCACTAAGTAAATTCATTATATATAAAATTGAAGTAGAAAAACAAACTAGTAAGGTACTTAAACGATTGAGATCTGATAGAGGTGGTGAGTATACGAGTAACGCTTTTAATGAATTTTGTGCAAACAATGGTATAGTTCATGAAGTTACTCCACCATACACATCTGAGTTTAATGGGGTTGCTGAGCGAAAGAACAGAAGATTTAAATATATGATTAATAGTATGGTTATTAACTCTGGGTTGCCTAAATACATGTGGGGAGAGGCTCGAAATACGGCGTGCCATATTTTGAATAGAGTCCCTCTGAAACACATGGATAAGACACCCTTGGAGTTATGGAATGACAGGATGACTACTCTTAAGTATCTTTGTGTGTGGGGGTGCCTTGCTAAGGTGCTTGTACCTGAACACAAGAGAAAGAAACTAGGTCCAAAAACTGTTGATTGTATCTTTCTGGGCTATCTTGAAACCATTACAGCTATAAGATTTTTGGTATTAAAATTTGACATAGATGGTATAATGGCAAACACGATAGTTGAATTTCGAGATGCTACATTCTTTGAGGATGTCTACCATATGAAGACTGGAATACCTGAAACGACTTCTGAGGAAGATCCTACTCACACATCGAGTTCTATTCCTGATCATGTGGAAAAATGACAAATGTGGGGGCAGAACCTAGTAGTAGCTCAATTCCTAAGGATGTAGAGGAACCAAGGAGAAGTAAGCGTACAAAGGTAGTTAAGGACTGAGGTGATTTTATCACTTACAATGTCGAGGACAAACCTTTAATTTTCCGACAAGCTATGGATTCTTCGGAGTCTAGGCATTGGAAGGGCATTGTGAAGAGTGAAATTGACTTTATTATTTCTAATGGAACATGGGAGTTGGTTGATCTCCCTCCTGGGTGTTCTACTATCAGGTAAAATGGGTCTTTAAAAGGAATTGAACCCTGACGGCTCAATAGATAAGTATAAAGCTAGACTGGTAGCTAAGGGTTTTAAGCAAAAGGAAGGAAATGATTACTTTGATACATACTCTCCGGTTGCAAGGATGGTAACAATCTGAATGCTTATAGCATTGGCTTCCGTCTATGGTCTTATCATCCATCAGATGGATGTAAAGACCAATTTTCTTCATGGTGAACTTGAAGAAGAGATTTATATGGACCATCCTGAGGGATTTGTTGCATCTGTCAATGAAAAGAGACTATATAAGTTGATCAAGTCCATCTATGGCTTGAAACAAGCTCCCAGGGATTGGCATAAAAAGTTTGATGAAACTGTATTGTCATTAAGTTATATGATTAATGAAAGTGACAAATGTGTCTACCCCAAAGTTAAAGGTAGTAAGTGTGTTATCTTGTGCCTATATGTGGATGACATCTTATTATTTGGAACCAATATTGAGATTATTAACGAGACAAAAGAATTCTTGAAAAGGAATTTTGAAATGAAGGATATGGGTGAGGCTAGTGTGATTCTTGGAATCAAATTGATTCAGTCGGCTGAGGGAATAACCTTGACTCAATCTCATTATATAGAGAAATTTATACTTGAGAAATATGGTTATTCACAATGTAGAATCGCTAGTACACCCTATGATCATAAAGTTGCCCTTATCAAGAATACTTCAGGAGTGCCTGTGTCTCAATTAAGGTATTCTCAGATTATTGGGAGCCTACAATATCTTGCTAACTGTACTAGACCATATATTTCATATTTTGTGTCTAAGTTGGATAGATATACAAGCTGTCCAAACAGAACTCATTGGGATGATCTTGATAGAGTACTTAGATATCTAAAAGGCACAATGTACCTTAGTTTACACTACAGGAGATTTCCTGGTGTGCTTGAAGGGTACAGTGATGCAAGTTAGATAGCTAAGAAGTCTGGTTCCAATGGAGTGACTGGATATGTGTTCACCCTGGCAGCTGGAGCAATATCCCGCAAGTCAAGCAGAAAGACTATAGTGACTCGGTCTACATTTGAGGCTGAGTTGTGTACACTCAATGCCACAAGGATGGAGGTTGAATGGTTATACGGACTTATGTCTGCGATACCTGTAGTAAGCAGACCGCTTCCTGCTATTGTTATTCATTGTGATAGTCGAACAACTATTGATAAGATTAGTAGTAAAAAGCATTATGCTAAAACAAAGAGACACATTCAAGTTAGACTCAAGTCTATAAGGGGTTTAGTGTCTGATATGATTATAGCTATAGAGTTCATAGGTACTCAGAATAATATAGTTGATCATTTGACTAAAGGACTGGAACCTGCAGTGGTCCTCAAGTCAAGGTTGGGGATGAGACTGTTAACCCATCATAATTCATTAATAGTGGGAAGCCCATACACATGAGAGGAGATCCCTCGAAGTGTATTCAATGTGGTAATAACAAGATGAAAGGATGAAATGGTAATACCTTTGCTACATAGATGATACTATTGTATCTGAGTCTATCCCTTGTAAACCTAGAAGGTACTGACACTGCTAGAAAAGCAAGAGTGTTAAAACTCTGAATGAGATCAAGTCATTTGACGAGATAGAAGCAGTATATCTTTGGAGATGCCCAGCTAAGCGAATGTAACTGTATGGTCGTAATTAGAGGAAAGGGTTATTCCTTGAAGCATTCGACGAACAGGATCGAGACAAGACCATTAATGTCTCAAAGCCGTAGATTGACACCATGACTGTTGACTTGTCATCGTCTATGGAACATGGTTATACTAAACGGATTAAGATTCAGGGTGAAATATTCCATCTGAATCTGGTAGCCATTAAAGTAGAGGACTTAGGAGGGTTCAAACCCAGAAGGGTACCGACTCTGAAAAGAAGTCATGATGAAAAACCTGATCGCATTTATGGATGGATTTTTGGGGGATTGTTAGAAAAATGGATTTTAGATCATAATTTTTATTATGTTCTTGATGATAATCATAAAATCTAATGATTGAAAGTTGTTCCATGATATGTGAATTTAAACTTTCATGTATGGTTTTAAGAATTTTTCTTAATGAAATCCATAGAGAATTAGAGTTGAAGTTAGTTTGAAAGAGGTTGAAAAAATGAGAATGCGTTTTGTCCCACATTGGAAATAAATAAAGGGGGTGTTGACTTTATATAGTATCACACACATGGGTAGTGTACAACTACTAAGGTGTGTGATGGTGCATTGTGTTCTTGTGTGCTTCACGCGCGCGCGCCGCTGCCCCGCCACGCCACGCCACGCACCGCCCCGGGTCGGGTCGATGGGCAAAACGTCTCGGCGTCTCGCATACGCGAGGTGACCTGGGCGAGAATTTTCTTTATTTGTGATTTAATATTTTAATTAGAATTTATTTATCAGTTTGGGCTGGGTTATTACTGTTGGGCTGGGTTCGGTTTCTGAATTGGGGTGAGTCACTTTGTAAGTGGACTTAGTCAGATTCATTGAACCTGGACATTTGATATATAACTTGTAACTGATAATATATATTCAAATTAAAAATTATAGTTGTTATAATGTGTGAGATAAAGGCAAAGATGTTATAATTTTTATTTAAATTCAAAATTCATCAGTTTTGATTTATTTAATAAATGTGCAGTTTAATTTTGAAATTAATTCAGGGTGGCCAGTTGCACTTAGCCTCTAGTATAAATAGAGGACTAAGTTGCTGAGTTTCATGCACCACACCTACATTCTCTTCTTCTCCTCTCTGCTTTCTCTTCTCTCCCAAACACTGTCTGAGAGCTGCTGATTTTTCCGGTGACTGAGGTGCTAGTCGAAGTGGGATTTGCTGTTGCTGTGAACATCAAGTCCAGAGCTGTTTTATCCTGGAGGAGACATTGCAAGCATCCCAACGCAGCAGGTGGGGGAAATTATCTCTTCAAGAGCAGTCAGGGCTTCGAGCAAGGCCTGGCGACTCAGCTGATTATTTTCTTGTTGCATTGTACATGTTGGCTACCACTGCTTTTTTGTTTATATTCATTGTGTTAAAGCTATGGTTACTGGTACGTTTTATGTTCTTCCTTTGTTCTTACAGTTACTGGTATGCATGTTGTTTACCTACATGTTTTGTTTCGTTAATTGTTATCTTGACCTTGGCTTGCTAAATATGTTATATAATTGCCTTTATGGTGCTTGACGTGCAAAGAAGATGCAATTCAGGTACTATTCTTATGTTCATTTGCGAGATCTATTTGGACAGAGACTGGGCTTGAAAGACTTGTCCAGGTTCTATTTAACGATAATGTGTTTCAGATAATTCACAGAGTTTTTGCCATTGGTACAAAAGAACATGTGGTTTTTTTTGTTCAGTTGGAATATTTGGCATAGAATGAATAAATGAATTTGGGACAAGGTTAACATATTTGTGTTTGGAGTGAAGTCCTCTGCTCTAAATCTGCTAACGGACTGGAGAAAAGTGAATCAACATGATAAAGGGGTGCCAACTGTGATATCTCGGAGCTGGAGCAAACCACCACAGAACTGGGTGAAGATTAACCTTGATGCATCGATTTTTCAAGAGTTTAAATGCAGTGGATTGGGAAGTATAATTAGAGATGAACATGGTACATTTCTAAGGGCCAGAAGAATGAGAATAATTACTATTCTGCAACCAAAAGAGGCAGAAGCCATGAAGATCAAAGAAACACTTGCTTGGACCAAAGAGAAAGGCTTTCAATGATTCTTATTTGAAACAAACTTTATGCTACTTGTTAAGACATGTCAAGGAGAGCATGGGAGATCCTTTTTTCATACTATCGTTAGCGATTGTATTGATTATTTCAAGCACTTTAATCAGGTGCAAGTTGAATTTGTTAGGAGATCTGTGAATGGTGTCACTCATTTGTTAGCTATAGCAATACATTCTACGTTAGATGTTCAGGAGTGGGTTAATGTCGCTTTTGATTTTATCTTGGATGCTTTGATTTTCGATTCAATTTAATTAATGCAAATACGTTAAATTTCAAAAAAAAAATACCAAGATAAGTAATAAATTGATAACATTCTCATTTTTTAAGTATGCGAAAATTAGTCAAGTTTTTAAAGTTTTATTAAAAGTAGACGTCTTATCTAGTTCTGTTTCTTTTTTTTCATATATTGATTTGATAAGAGATCCACAAGAATCATCTTCACATGAAATTTTTTAAAAAAATATCTTATTCTTTTTCAAATAAGCAAACTTGATATTAATTTTTTTATTTTTATTACCAAAATATCTCATTCTTTTTTTTTATTATATTTATTTTATTCACTAATGTGCTCGAATGAAAATAGGTAAATAGATATTAAATTATTTGATTTTAGTGATGCAAAACTTGTAACTTAGCGACTCGTAAACCATAAATTTATATTTACTTGAAGCAAAATCTATTATCTATACTATACTATTATAAGCAGAACACCCTCTATTCGGTAGTCAGTTGCTCGGTACAGTACAGTTGTTTGGTACGATAGATAACAACCGTCAAATTTAAAGTCAGAAAAATGAGAACCGTTGGATGCAATAATAAAATATTATTATATTAATATTTAAACTGCTCTCATGGATTCAGGGTTCGAACCCCGTCAACAGCTTATTATATTTAAACTTTTATATTCTTTATTTTAACAATTTCTATCAATTTCTATAGGTTCAGGGTTCGGGTACTGTGAACAACATATTATATTATGTTATTTATTTTCATTCAAGTCTCAAATTATTATAAAATATATATTGTTATAACTTATTATATTCTTCAATTTATTTTTCAGTTATTGAAAATTATATTATTAAAAATTATCAAATATTAAAAGCAATCCGTGCATCGCACGGGTTATAGGCTAGTATATATAATACAACAACTGGGGGTTTGTTGAGCAAATTAATTTATATGACGATTATGACTCATTTGATATCTATATTATATTTATTTTACATTTATTCTCACAATTAATATTTTTTAGTTGACTATTAATAGCTATATAATACTTTCTCCATCCCAAATTAGTTGTTTTTTTTTACTTTTACGCGTATTTTAAGGTGGCATGACCGTATGCTTTCTTTATTTATTTTTAAAAACTTCTTTTTGTGAATAAAAAATTAAAATGGATGGAGGGATTACTTATTGTTTCCAATTAATATATATTAATTAACGCATCATTTATATGCTTCATTTTATCATTATGTACTTATATATACATTATTGTAAATTATAGATATACATATATATATACATATTCATATACACACATACATAAATATACACACACGTACACGTGTACTTATTTGAACCGGACTAAGGGGTCAAAAGCAAATACTCAAATTGAATACTCGATCGAGCTACTAATTTTTACTCATCAATCACATTTTTTGACACACAAAATAATTCAAACCGCATTTCTAATATATACGCATAAAATAATCTCAAAAAATCAATGAATTATACATATTTTGATGTGTGTGCATAATTTAATAATATTTATTTCACACTTATTCTCTCAATTAACGCAACATAAATATTTATATTTTTAAATCTCACTGAAATATCAAAATTACTTATTTTGATTTAGATTTATGTTTGAGCAGTAGGTCCATATATACATATAATTTGTCAATAATAGTAATAATAATAATAATTATTATATATTATTCGATAACTATACGTGAGAAACATTGTAAACATAAATCTAATTTAAATTAAGTATTTTTTGATATTTTAGTGAAGTTTAAAATTATAAATATTAATATTTATAATTCACTTATTTATTTTACTAATTTGATGAATAATAACGTATGAGTTAGATGTCAACTCAAACATACAAATTTGCATTGAAAGTTTTTATGCCTCTAGTTAGATAATTTATATTTATGTATATATATATTATTGTCATACTTTAACTATTATATTTTTATGATACAAATAAATTGACTAAAATTAATGAACTTTCATGCATTTAAGTATAATACAAACTTGCATTGACATTTAAGACTAACTGTTGTATGACTGAACAATCACAATTTTAAAACAACAAATACACAAATATTTTTTTTATCACATTTTCACATACAAACAAATAAAATAGTTATGAATAAATCAATATTTTATACATATTTAGAGAATGCTCGTGAATCACATTGGTTAAAGATTGTGTTCTGTATAAGTAATCGACCTTCAAGATATCTTGTTATTATTTTCTTTATTGTCCACACTGAGTTATGTACCATTCTATTTCTCAAGTGTTGTTAACGCATACACACGTATAATTTTTGGCTTATAGCCTTAATCAAACATATGATCATGTTGGTTTATATTGGTCTTTTAATGCGGTCTTACACGTCACAACTTAAAAGAATGGTAACGACTGAAACAGATAATTTTAATGATATTTATGTATCAAATTCAATAAAAATAGAAGGAGTCTAGCATGTTCAAACTATGTATTTGTTAATATTGAATGAGGGATGTGAAAAGTTACTAAGGTCAAGAATAAATAAATAAATAACTATCAAATATAAAACTATAAGCGTACAAAATACTAGATTCTGCAGTGTCTCAAACAACTACAAACACTTTTACAGCAACCCCCATGGATCACCGTGGACAATAATAAATACCACAAAAATTTCTACTCCAACCCCATGTATCGCCATTAGCAGTGGATAACAAGAAATACCACTTTCGGCCTCTATTGTTTCAGCTTCATATCAAATTTTCAAGAACATGCTAAACTCTAATATTACCACACCCCAAAAATAAGTCATATACAAACAAACATATTTTCAATCCACCGGGTAACGACATGCATAAACTACAATAATTGGAATTAAAATAAATACTCGTAATAACATTGCAACCACACCGCTCATATACATAAATAAATATATCATTTATCCATCAAACAATAATGTGCCTATTTGGCTTTCAAAGAAATGAACTTTCTTGGGCCGAAAGCCCGTTATCATTTTGGGTGGACCGTTTAGCACCCTGAGCAGAATGGTCATAAAGCCACAAATGTGACATAAAATTGAAAGCGGGTTTGGTGGTATTTTCTCGTTTCAGCCCAAGTTTGTTCTCGATACATCTCGTTTTCATTTCCCCCCATGTATTGATTCATTTATCCCCTTCATGATGCTGCTCAATTTTTGGTGTTTGGCAGTTATTTATATACTTTTAAGATTACAAACAGTGTTCTCAAACATTCGAGCAATAATTTCATGGGTTTAGCTTTATTTTCGAGAGATATTCGATCTGGCTTAATTTTTGAACTATTTTTACAATTTAGGATAATAATCGGATCTAAGTCTGGTTGAAATTGATTCAACTCAATTCAAACTCGTATTAATTTATGCAAAACAATATAATAATTAAATTCACACATGATAATATATGGATTGCAAAACGTGATGAGATTGTTGTTGTAAATATTGTGATTTTTACTATAATTATTTGTTTTTAGTAATTTATATTTTAATATTTTTGTTCTAAATTATGTCTTTTGAATTTTATATCCATGCTTTAAATTATTTCATTAGGATTTTATTTTTTTTAGAAAAATGATATATTATAAGTTATCATTTACCAAATAAATCACCAACTTATAAGTAAAATTATCCAAACACCCAAATCACTTATAAGTAGTAATTTATAACCTATAAATAAAATTATCCAAACACATAAATAACTTATAAGTTATAATGTTAATATTACTTATATGACACATTTCAACTTTAAGTTTAAGTTATAAATTACATTTTTTAAGAAATCCCAAACAAACCCAATATAAATATACCTCTACCAATTACAATTAAAAAATAAAATCCAATTCAACGGGCTATAAAGCTAGTTTATTCTTTAAATTATTGAAGATAATTTTATTTTTTTTAAGATTGATAATAAAGCCCCCACAGAACTAAAGCCAAACACATAAAAGGCCCAAGTTTTAACCCGGCCCAAAGTCTCACTTTCTTAGGCCCAAACAGCTGTGAGTCTCTCTTCTACACACTCTCACATCTGTCAAATTGTCAAAACAAACTCATTTGCAAAGAACAACACACAATTGAAGCATCAAAGTAAGTCACTCTGATCCAATCAATACATACACATACACACACACAATTTATGTATAATTTCATTTATTTTTCAGTTTCATGTAAATTTAATTTAATTTCACATAATTGTTTAAATCTCGTTTCGAATAGCACAAACCCTAGAGTAAAGCTCAATTAGATTCACATTATAAGATCCGATCCGACACAACTTTAAGTAGTTATAGATTTGGATCCGAATTGAAAATGTCGTGTTTAGCTCTTTCGTTACAACCGACAAATGGATCGGATATTTTGTTGCAAACACGAGAGTGGTTTCCGCCCGCGCGAGCTCTCGTTGCGTTATCCGCTTTTCGACAAACTCGATTTGCATTTGCAGCTGGAAAGCATAATTCTGCTGAGGATGGGGATACGTCGCTTGGCGATGATCCTCTTGCCGCTTCTAGTGGTCAGGTTATTGTTGGTGTCGAGAGTCGGTATAGGGTTATTTATCGCTTGGTTAATTCGATTTACGTGTTGGGGATCACCACGGTGGATGATGATTGTGTGAACAATGTGTTTGAGTGTATTAGTATTGTGAATCAGGCGGTGAGTGTTGTGGTGACTGCCTGTCGGGGAGTGGATGTTACGCCGGAGAAGTTGAGTAGGAAGTATGCGGAGGTTTATATGGCGTTGGATATTGTTTTGAGAGGAGTGAGTAATATTAGACTTGCGGCTATGTTGGCGTCGCTTCATGGGGATAATCTTTCGAAAATGGTGCATTCGGCGGTGAATACGGAGAGTAGGATTAGGGGAGCGGATAGTTGGGGGAATGTTGAGATGTATTCTATTGAGCATGAGGCGAGTGTGCAGTCTTTTTCGAATGCTAGTTTCGAATTGCCTGTGGAGACGTTGGAAGCAGGTGATGAGGTTGCTGCGACGCTTGTTATAAGTGGACAGAGTGCTGAGACGGATCAGAAGGAGAAAGTTGAAGAGGAAGAAGAGGAGAAGGATCCGTTTGCAGCGAGTGAAAAGCTTAATAAGCCTGAGGAACTTGTTGGAGGGTTTAAAAAGGATAAGGAACAGAGTTCTGACTTGTCGAAAGCATTGGCGGGTCTTGATGTTACAACATTACCACCAGCTGCAGCCACACAGTCAACACACATTGGGGTTGAAGGATTTGAAGGGGAGTATGGTGGTATAGAGTTTAGTCACGATACATCCACATTACCAGAAGATTTTGAAGGCCTCAATCAAGCTTGGGGTGGTGGTTTGGATGCATCAGAGTTTGTTGGTCCAAAGAAAGTTCCAAAGTCTCAGGGTCTTGGTGGCCTTGAATTGTTGCACACCAGCGAGGCACCAAAAGCTGCTGCTGATGGTGCTGCTCCTCCGCTTGAAGATGTTTTGGTTACAAAAAGTGAAATGAAGGGTCCTGAAATGTATATATCAGAGGAGATTAGTGCTGAATTTAGGGAATCTCTGCTTGCGAGAGTTGGATTGATGGGCACGGTATACCTTAAAACAGTTCCGCCAAAGACATCTGATGATAAAGAAACTGAGTTTTCCTTCAGGATTGATGGTACAAGTGGCGTGAAGAGATTTGTTATGCAAAACTCTCGTATTAGTAGCCTTGGAAATGGGCTGTTCCATGTGAGGACTGCACCTTCCAGCGATCCTATACCTATTTTGAAGTATAGCCTTCTACCTCGGTCAACTCCACTGCCTTTGCGGACTCGCTTAATCATGCGTCACAGTGGGACCTTGCTTTCTATGATGATTCAGTATGTGTCCAATCCAGATCTGCCTGCCCCACTTAAAGATGTTACATTTACTCTGAAACTGCCAATAGACCCGAGACTTTTAAAGGTTACACCAAAAGCCATGTTGAATAGATCGGAAAAAGAGTTGAAATGGCATATTTCAGAGATTCCTCTAAAGGGCGAGCCTGGAAGATTGAGAGCTAGGATGCCTGTGGATTCTAGTTCAGAAGATGAACTGGAAGAAATTGAGGTAGTCGGATATGTAAGATTTTCTTATCAAGGCACTAGATCATTGTCTGGGATTTCTCTGCAGCCTGCATCCGAGGGTAGCAAAGATTTTTATGAGGTTGACCACAGGTATGAAAGTGGGGAATATATATGCAACTAATGATGTCTTTTCTTGGTTTACTTGTCTGTCAATTTGCTTTTATTCAGTTGAGTTGGATGTGTATGAAACATCCTTTGTATTGTAGTCTGTAATATTGATCGTTAAATCACTGTGAGTTGTTTTTCTTTTTCTATAAGCCCTTAGATCTCCTGTTGAAATGGTTTGTTTTGAACTCTTTCCTGCCTCTCGCATGAGATATTTTTCCTTTGAGTTTTTGTTATGTTATTCTTCAACTTCCCTTTTCTCCAATTGGCTTTAATAAATTTTAGTTATGTTCATATTTTTGCTGCATATTTCAGTCTTAACGATATTATGTGTTGAAGGACTAGCAGTATTGGCTACTAAGAAAGTGAAATTGTATCTATTAAATATGGTGATCAACTGATCATACATTTGTAAGGATCATTACTCGGCATTACTTCCTGTTGATAAAAGCTACCTCCTATTTTCATTATATTTTAGTAGCACACTAGCACTAGATCTCATTTAGCTGTGAATGTGGAGGAAGATAATTTAGTTGTCGTTGATGGAAAATCTTTAATCACCATAAGGTTCAACATTACAAGTCATGCATTTCAGAAAGTTGTAGAAGTTGCTCTTGGAGTTGATAATTTTGAATATTTCGGAAGTGTAACATTAGATTGTTAGAAACTGTTAGTTTGTGTGTTGTAATATGCAGAAATATGGTTTCTCCAGTGTAGCATTTTGAACGGTTTACAGTGGGTAAATGTTTAATTGTATATCAACCGTATAGAGTGAAGTATTACAGGAGTATAGGCTTACTGTAACTTAAGTAATACATTATACATGTATTCTTGTTTTTTTTTTTTTTTTTTTATCGTAGGTAACCCGCAGCCGTTTTTTTCATCATGATATTCATGATTATATCCTGTTTCATTGTTAACATGATATTTGTGCTTGGCATGATGCTCCCATTTCATTGTTAATGAAAGATGACATTCGTGTTTAGTGTGATAGTCAAGTGTCTACCTGTTATCCGCTAGGTCACAAGTTGAAACCTTTGGCTTTGAAACAGCCTCTCAATGAGTGCAAGCCTGCATACATTTAAATTTTTGTCAGACCGAAGGTGGGAACCTTGTGCGCTAGAGATCCTTGATGTCAGTGTAAACTCTCGAGCTAAATTGGAGCTCTTATCAATGTTCGTCTCCCTTTATATTAACCCTCAAGGATAGTGATTTAGCTGAATTTATGGTGTTCTAGCCCCCCTCGTTAATTCTTAGGGACACCATTGTATCTAAAAGATGATTGTCACTACTGATATTAAGGAATAAGCTAAAAGTTAAACCGGATGTAGAACAATTTAAATTATAGAAGTTATAGACTAGTTATATGAGTCCAAGTTTTGAAGTACAAACAGAGGATTTATTTGATAAACTTGATGTGCATAACAACAAAGGAATTTAATTGATAAACTTAATGTGCATAACAACAAAGGATAAAGTAAGATAGAGACTTTGTAATTAAAGTATGCAAATAACTTTAGTTTTTGTGCAGAGACCGGAGAATTAAAATAAAAACAAAAAATCTTCGTAAAATGTATATGAATATGAATAACTATGTGGCATCAACTTTGTGCCTGCTAGTAATGGTATACAGATGAAAAGATAGACGTATGCTAACATTATAAATACTATGCGGGCCTCAACTTATTTGAACAATCCATCAGCCTATATATGATCCATCTATACGTCTGGAGCCTCGTGATTAGCATTAAATACAATCATGGCCCCACAAATTATATGTGGCCACTGCATCACTAATCATGCTCTGCTGCTCTCCTATCTTAATCTTCAATTTTTAAACTTGCGGCATGCAAGCGAGCGGCGCTGTTACTTTGATACTAGAATCATCTCTGCAGCTCAAAACTTTAAGTACTCCCCACGAACTTTTACTGTTAGCAGGAGCTTTTTTAGCCACCTCGATGCCCGGGAAAAGGGATTTTGATGGTGTACGATGAACCTGACGGTTTTTGATATCTTGGAGATCCATCTCAGTTGGAAATTTTACAATCCCGAACATTAGGATATACCACCTAGGTTTTGGAATCTTTATACTACTGCCATCAAATCTTGATGAACTTTGGCTGTTGTTTCTATAAGAATCCGGCGATTCGGAGCTCATGCTTGAGTTTCTACTTAGTTTTTGATAATCAAGGGACCTGCTGTTTCTCATCTTCATCTTGGAGCTGCTGGATTGGCTACCACTGATCTTTAACTCTGGCAATGACTCCGACCGGCATCTCCGGCCATATAAGTTTTTTGATGCATGATCTTGCTCTTTAAAAGGTATGAGCTTTCCGCAATTGATGATATCCTCTGCATGGGACATGATGAAATTAGGGTAGCTCGAGAACTCGAAAATCTCAGTTTTCTCTGCTGGTGATGGGAGATCTTGACATTTGCACAACTGATCTTCTGTTTCATGCGAATCATGCCCGTCGGAAGTCAAGGGGAAGTCACTGAGAGATATCGTTTCTTCATCTTGTTCATTTTCTTGATCTTGGTTAGCAGAGTTGTAGTAGTCCATTTCTATGAATGGAGATGAGCAGGGAGATGGAGGGAAAAAGCTATATGGAGATATATGTTTCTAAGTTAATTTGTGCTACATGTGGATTGCAATACAATTATTTAGGCACAGACGGCACAGCGTTTATATAGTAATACTCTGACTTTAACAACGGAAAGAGATAGGTAACAGGAGAATTGTGACAATTGGTGGACCATTGTCCTGTTTATTTTAACAAACAGGGGAATTAAAATCTGATGCTGTTCCCTTTATAGTTTACCCCTGATGCTTTAAATCTCTTCAGTAAAATTATATTTTTTATTAACTAGTATTGGTGCTTTCTATTGAAAATGATTTTATATCTTCTAGATATCTATATGATATGGCTTATTTGCTTAAGACTGCTAAATTGGTATATATTTAAACTTTTCAATGCGTTAGGAAGAATAATTCCAAGTCATAACCTTTTCTCATTTGATATTTATTAACATGTTAAATATGTTAACAAGGGGTATTCAAGTTGAGTAACTTTTGTCCGAAGGAATCTTGTACGCAAGTACCATCCAATGTGCAAACACCTCATTAATTTTGATATACAAAGAAGAGCATCATTTCATTATTAATTTTTTTGTGATATCTGTTCTAATAAATTTTCAGACGAGCAGTCGGTGATTCTGAGTAGCTTACCGCCCCTAAAGAAGGTGATATTGTGAAAATTATTCAATTTCCCCTCAGAGAAGTGAAGACAATAGTAAAGTTTGTCAATTTTAGTATTATGGGTCATTTTATTTAGTACAGACAACAATTTTATAATTTGTATTTTTAGCTCAATTTCATTAAACTCGAACATGTCTGTTTTGAATAATAATAGGAGAAATTTTAAAAGTGCGATACAATTGTGACAACAATAACAAAGTGCTGGATGATTGGAAAAAGAAAAAAGCAGGATGTGTTATAATTACAGAGAAGGGACAAACATAAGTGGACAAATTATATGACAACAGATAAAGATGAAATCTCCGTAACAAAATCAAGGATTAAAATAATTAAAAACAGTATGGTTACGTGAATAAACAACTGTACGTAAACATTTATTCTCTGAAGCACTTGAAAATTGAAATCCAGTTATAACATTGTATTTAGAACAAATTTTAAAGCTGGGTAGAGTAATTTTAGAGTTGAATGAAACAGATGCTTTGTTGTTGTAGTCAATATGATTTTTTTATTAATACTTCTTGTTGCAATTTATTGTCCTCGGCTTCTAGATGAAGAGAAAAACAAGGAATTAGTATTAAAAAGAGTAAAACACAAAGCGCATGAGCTGCATATGTACTGATATGTATATGAATCGAGCAATGTTAGGGCATCTTTCAAAATATTCTCAGGGTGTGGTATAAAATACGAATTTTAATTGGTGTAGTTGATGTGGTTACATTCATCTAATTTTACTATTTTCACGATTGAATCATAACAAGACATGCGATGTTTGAAAATAATTTTGAATTTTTACAGGATTTTCTAACATTTTTCATAGTAAGTAGCTTCTAGAAAAATTAAAGACATGTAATCGGTAATTAATATAATTGAAAAAAAATAATTTTAGGATTATGGGAGTTTGGTAGATCATGTAAAGGTGGTAAATGTAAGGACCATTATGTTGGGGGGCAAATTATAGCAAGGACTATTAAGATTTGTCTTCGGTCCTCTCTGAACTCTCTTACCATATTTTCTCCTCAAATAATAACAGCTGTTTGATCACAGCATATAAGTTAGTTATTGAGTACAAACTCGTAAGTACTTATGAAGGAGGGAGGAGGGTTTGTGCACCTAAGTTATAAGTCGGATTTTCAATTTATAAGCTCATAAGTTACATGTTAGTAACAACATACATTTTCTCAACTTATTTTGATTTTTTGCGTTTTTATTAACTTTAATTTTAAAAATATATTTTTAAATGCTAATCTAATCTAAAATTCATGAAATAATATGATTATATTTAAAAATTATATATTTTGATTTATTTAAATAAAAAAATTCTGAGTGAAATTATCCAAACACTTTTATAACTTATAAGTATTTATCTACTTATCACTTATAAGTTATTTGTTCATTTTAAATCATAAGTTACTTATCGCCTTGTTTAGCTTTCACTTCGTGAACCATCTGTTCTTTAATTAATAATCTACTATGGCTTGAGGGTTAAATTAGGGTTTAATGCTCTGAGTTTCAACTACAGCTAATTTCATGTCAAATTCTCTCCTCTTTCTCTCCCTTCTTCACATGAATTATTGTAAACTTTACGATTGCAACAGCAAAAAACATTAATGAACCAATAAACTTGTTTAATAGACAATCGTTGTAACAACAAACTTCTTGATAATGCAGCAACATAAATATTCATTCATCTCCTCCTAATTGTTGTGCACCTAATTTAAATTAACAATCAAACAAAAGAAGAAAATATGTTTTTAAAGAAATATGCAGTTGTTTATACTCATCTGTAATATTGGAAACAAGCACAGCAAAATAAAAGCAACATATCACAGAAAGGCCTCAACTACATAATGAAGTTGGACATGACTTAATCTTAAAGAACTAAAACCAGCTACCGAATACGATTTTCAAAGAGGAATTCTACCTTGTTATCACTGTTTCTCCGGGCAGTGATCTGTAAAACTGAACCATCAACAATGAGACGTTGAAGAATCCTTGTGATATTAGTTGCGTCATCAATTCCAAGATGGTGGTTTCCTACTAATGGCATCTGAAGCTGCCCCATCATTGCGAGCATAGATGTACCCCTCCTCCCGTAAAAGTTCAAGTAGATGTCCTTGAGATTGATCCATTCCATGAAGTATGGTGGAAGCTCCATCCGTGATACTTTGCATTGGTCAGGGATTTTAGTCTTTATATCCCAATTGCCGCAGGTTATGAATGCAGCTTTATTAAAATGCTCCTTTGTCAACAAATTATGTTTGGCCAGCCAATGTTCAAACTGTGGTATAACATCCTTAAATGGAATTGCTGTGTCGTGCCAGATAGAGTTAATACCAAATTTCCCAAAGTGCTGTTCAACATTCTGCTCTAATCGCTGTTTCCTCAATTTTCGGGGGCGTACGAATCGATGGAAGAAATCAACAAGCTCCAAGGTTTTAGCATCAATCAACAGAACGGGAAATTCAAGAATCTCAATGTTTCCCTCCAAATCAAGCACGAGGAAATAGTCGAAATTCTGTGGCTGTGCCTTGCTGAGATCAAAGGACTTTGTGTTGAGCTCCGGGAAACCATGTGTGTGCGTGTCCATGTGATCGCCTTGATCCATCATAGTACAGCAACCTTGAGTAAAATACAAACACGTAGTAGGCTTCCCAGGTGTAGTGTCCTTGAAAACATCGAAAAAGTCCAGCTTAGGACTCGATAATTCAGTAGAGGCAGAATCAGATTTGCCCATAGGTGTTGGTAAGGAGAATTCTACGATGGAACACAATATCTGGGCATGGAGAATGGAGATCGGGAAGAGGGAATTTTTATTTATATAGAGGAGTATCCGCCGCCTGTGCTGTTAGTAATTCTAGTTGGATATTGAATCTATTTGGGATCAATACTTTCCTATAGTATATGCTACAGGATTATAAGCTACACATGTTTTACTTTAATCGGTCCACCTTCCAAAAAAAATATTAACACTTTCCTATCTATATAAATTGATATATTAAAAATATTTAAAAAATAAAAATACATATATGAATCCAATCAAACAGCAAACACTTTCATTAAATCAAATACTTCTTGGTTTATCAGTTCATAATTATAAAATTTAAACATATACCGCTTCCCAGAAAACACCCCTTCCCATAATAAAAACATACAAATTAAAGAAATAAATAAGAAAAACACGTAACAAAAAACACCATTTTCTTAATTAATAAAAGACAAAAATTAATAAGAAACCAAATAAGAAAAACAAACATGTACTGTCCCTGCCGGCAAATCCAAGTCCACAATACGAGGACTTCTTTGTAACACCAATAATAATAAAAATAGATGTTTTAAAATATCGATAAGTTAATATCTCAACTACAACCCGATATAACTCAAATGCAACAAAAAAAAAATCAGTCATTTTTCAGAAAATATAAAAGAAGTTACAAATGTGGTTATTTTTTGTTGCAAATCGTATTTTTGCAAAAAAAATCCAAAAATCGAAAAATTGCAAACAAATTTATTAAAAGAAGAATTTTTGATAATTTCTTTTATATTTTTAAATAAATGAACAAAAATTGTTAAATCAAAACTTTCTGTATTTCGGTTATCGGACAAATAGTACATATAGGTAGTATAAATTGTATTACGATCGTTACATGTTAAAACAAATATATAAGAATCGTTAGTTTTAATATAATTGATATTTTGAAATTTAGTATTTTAAATATCTAAAATTTATATGTGTCAATGATGTAGTATAATTAATATTTATATCAATAATTTCAATCATACATAATTATAATAATAAGAACTTTATACATATAATTTAATCATTATATAACCAATTAAATTACGAATTATAATTAGTCCGTGTATCGCACGGGTTATAAGCGAAACATAGTTTCTTTTGGTCAAGTGGTTAACATCTTCCTAAAAAAGTACGTTAATACATTTCAAAACAAAGTTTAAAAAAATATAATTTAAATAATATATCTAATATAACTACAAACTCTATGAATTATTATTCAACTTAATTTCTAATCGCACTCAACTTTTTCTTTACCTATTTTGTAGGGAATGTTTGGTTGGTTGGTTAACATCTTCCTAAAAAAATATTTTAACACCTTCCAAAACAAAGTCTAAAAAAATATAATTAAATTTAAAAAAAATAAATAATATATCTAATATAACTACAAACTCTATGAATTATTATCCAACTTAATTTCTAATCGCACTTAACTTATTTCTTACCTATTTTTCAGAAAATTAAACACTTTCAAAATTAGTTTTTGTAATTCAAATTAAAAGTTGATAAAATAATTAATAAATGAAGAAAAATATAAAAAAAATTATTTAAAAAAAACAATAACAAATCATCCAATTACACCACTGTTATTAAGACTCCCACCTTCCTTTAGCCAATCAACCTTGAGGCTATATAAATTGATATACTAAAAATATTTAAAAAAATATTATAACACCTTCCAAAACAAAGTCTAAAAAAATATAATTAGATTAAAAAATTTTAGTAATATAACCACAAACTCTATGAATTATTATCCAACTTAATTTCTAATCTCACTCAACTTATTTCTTACCTATTTTTCAGGGAGTCAAACACTTTCAAAATTAGTTTTTGTAATTCAAATTAAAATATGATAAAATAATTAATAAATGAAGAAAAATATATAAAAAAAAATATTTTAAAGAAACAATAACAAATCATCCACTTACACCAGTGCTATTAAGACTCTCACCTTCCTTTAGCCAATCGACCTTAAGGCTATATAAATTGATATACTAAAAATATTTAAAAAATAAAAATACATATGTGTATTCTATCAAACAGCAAACACCTTCATTAAATCAGATACTTCTTGGTTTATCAGTTAATAATTGTAAAATTTAAATATATACCGCTTCCAAAAAACACCCTTCCTATAATAAAAACATACATATTAAAGAAATTAATAAGAAAAACACCTCACAAAAAACACTCCTTTTCTTAATTAATAAAAAGACAAAAATTAATAAGAAAACAAATAAGAAAAACATACAACATGTACTGTTCACTGCTAAAGATTCATGCACGACTCTATACCGACAAATCCAAGTCCACAATACAAGGACTTCTTTGTAACACCAATAATAATAAAAATATATGTTTTAAAATATCGATAAGTCCACAATACGAGGACTTCTTTGTAACACCAATAATAATAAAAATAGATGTTTTAAAATAAACAACATTAGCTTGTTTTTTGTTAAACAATCAGCTAATATGATTGCCCATCAAATAGCTAGGGAATCATATTATTTGTCTGGTCGTAGGCTTGATAGGAGTTCTATTCCCACTTCGATTCATCATTGTATTTCTATGGATTTGATTGCGTAATAAAATCTCAGCTTTTCGTCAAAAAAATATATCGATAAGTCAATATCTCAACTACAACCCCATATAAACTCAAATGCAACACAAAAAAATATTTCAGTCCTTTTTCAGAAAATATAAAAGAAGTTACAAATATGGTTGTTTTTTGTTGTAAATCGTATTTTTGCAAAAAAAAAAACCAAAAATCAAAAAATTGCAAACAAATTTATTATAAGTAGTATTTTTGATAATTTTTTTTTTATATTTTTAAATAAATGAACAAAAACTGTTAAATCAAAACTTTCAATATTTTGGTTATAGGACAAATAGTACATATAGGTAGTATAGATTGTAGTACGATCGTTACATGTTAAAACAAATATATAAGAATCGTTAGTTTCAATATAATTGATATTTTGAAATTTAATATTTTAAATATCTAAAATTTATATGTGTCAATGATGTAGTATAAATAATAT
This sequence comes from Apium graveolens, assembly GCF_009905375.1. Taxonomy (NCBI): domain Eukaryota; kingdom Viridiplantae; phylum Streptophyta; class Magnoliopsida; order Apiales; family Apiaceae; genus Apium; species Apium graveolens. The sequence goes on along the minus strand of NC_133648.1, from coordinate 313,549,515 downwards.
TTATATGAATAATTTCAATCATACATAATTATAATAATATGTACTTTACACATATAATTTAATCATTAAATAACCAATTAAATTACAAATTATAATCAGTTCGTGCATCGCACATGTTATAAGTGAAACATAGTTCTTTTGGTCAAGTGGTTAACACCTTTATAAAAAAGTACGTTAACACCTTTCAAAACAATGTTTAAAAAAAATTAAATTAAAAAAATTGAATAATATATCTAATATGACTACAAACTCTATGAAATCCAACTTAATTTCTAATCGCACTCAACTTATTTCTTACCTATTTTTCAGGGAATCAAACACTTTCAAAATTAGTTTTAGTATTCAAATTAAAATATGATAAAATAATTAATAAATGAAGAAAAATATATAAAAAAATTATTTTAAAGAAATAATACAAAATCATCCACTTACACCACTCCTATTAAGACTCTCACCTTCCTTTAGCCAATCGACCTTGCGGCTCTGTAATAAATCAAGAAAAATATTAAAGAATAATTGTTAAAAAATAATACCAAATTTTTTATACATCCTTGCTATTTAAAACTCCATCTTCTTATAGCCAAGCAACATATACGCGATGGGCTAAATGGTCGACTGTAGTATGAGGACTTTTTAAAATCTTAGCTATCTAAATTTTGAATCATTCAATAATATAATACATATAAAATAATACGTAAATATTTTAACTTCATTAATTTCAATAACATGTAATTATTATTTTTATAAATTATTAAAATAATAAAATTACAAATGTTATAATCAATCCGTGCATCGCACGGGTTATAAGTTAGTAATATAATAATAACCGGAATATAATTTGATTAAACGACTATTCTCTAATATTAGTTATTAAAGAAAATAAATAAATATTGTTAAATATCCGCTAAACTACTAAATTGTTAAACAACTAGATATAGCGTACTTATCCTATTAAACTACGATCACAACGTATTCTATTATTAAAAAATGAATAAATAATGTTATATATCCAGTAAACTACTAAATTGTTAAACCAGACGGAGTCTATTTATTCTACTAAAATTATCCATTATTTTTATTATAAATTTATAATTATTATATATTTACAAAAAAAAATCAAAATTAGAATATAAAGAGATAAATAAAATTTTAAAATATTAACGGGAATCTGTGCATCGCATGGTATTTAAGCTAGTATTATTAAATTCTCAAATTTTTGATGTTTAATGCTTAAGTTATTATTATCGTTTAAATATTAAATTTAATTTTGAAAAATTTCAATTATTTTCATGTGTTTTATATTTGTTTTTTTAGATATATCTAATTTGAAATTCGATAGATTAAATTTAAATTTTAATATTATAATTTAAACGAATTTATGTTTTGATTTGAATTTGATATAAATATTTGGATTTGAATCCAAAATATGTTGCAATCCTCGTTTGCTAATAAGTTGAGTAAGTGTCTGGTAATAAATAGTCCTATTATGTATTTTTATTAATGTTTTTATGAATATATAAAAGAATTGATCCTTTTCAATTTAAATTTTGTTGTAATTGTTGTTTCGTACAAAAAATATTGAAATTTAATTAATATATGTCTAATTAAATGCATACTATAAGTAAAATAATAATGAAAATCATCCAATATATATCTATACTATATTATTATAATCGAAACATGATTTCGTTTGGTTAGTTGGTGTTAGGTAATGAATACAACACAGAGGGGGTGAATATGTTTTGGACAATTTTAATGATTTTTTGATTTACATAAACTTGGTGAACAAATCAGTTAAAAAATGTAACAATATTATGCTAACTGAACTAAAGATAATGCACACAAAATTTCAAAACTCACTTAATTTTATATAAAAATCAAGTTAGTGTTTTGCTACAAATTTTCTGGGTTCTTAATATGTTAAGAACTCAGCTTCTTTCTTGAGAGTTACAAGATTTTCTAGATCTATTTTGTTACATCTTAAACAAAGCATACAATGATTACTTTATAGAATAGTAAACACATGTTTTACACAGCATGCAATAGTATGTACTAACCTCTACTTTAAGTTAACTAAAACTAATTATGACTTAGTGTATCTTTGTAAATCGTGCATGTCTGTGACTTTTACTTTGTCAGTTAATCTTGACATTTGATCTTGTACTCTTCAAGCTGCTTTTTGTAGACTTTTCAAATCAGTGATTGATTTGTTTGTTGATTGATAATCTTGGATATTTAACTGATATGCATTATATACTTGAGTTTTACATCGAGATTTCCAGTTTGTTATATAGAGAGCTCGACATCTCGATAAGTATAATGGTTTATCAAGATCTCTTATTGTTCTGTAGTTGTTTTGACTTATTGAAGTGTATGAGTTCTCTATAAGAGAATTAGGCTTGTTGAGGTCTCTAATCTTCATGTCTTCATTTTGGCTTATCGATATCTCCGAGTTCTCTAGTGAAGACACGACTTGTCAATATCTCAGATATCTCTAGTGATAATTTGACTTATCGATATCTCATAGATCTCTAGTGATATTTTGACTTGTCGATATCTCCAATCTTCAAGTCTTCATGTTGGCTTATCGATATCTCTGAGACTTCTCTATAAGCTTTTCTTGACTTCTCGATAAGTCATTCTGGAGTTCTCGAATGACTTCTCAATAAGACTTAATCTGTGACTTGTAGATTTCTTGACTTGAATATTTTTCCTAAAATAAATTTATTCAACTCCAAATTTCTTCATATTGTCTTTAAGGCATGATCTTCATGATCTTCTTCTAGAGTTTATTCTTAGGCTTGAGACTGTTTATAGAAAAATACTCCAGTCTAATCTATTTACACTTTTACAGACTTAAGTGATACAATACAAAATGAAAACTTAGATTATCATACAACTTACTTAGTGCTGTTAATTTGACTCAGTCTTGTTATAGTACGGGCATGTCTTGCACAAAAATCTCCCCCAATTTGTGAGAAGATTGTTTATCACAAATTCATGCATGTTAACAAGACTAACCCAATGCTACAATGAACAATAAATCTTTACATAAAAATTGACAGAAATACAACATTTAACATTGAGTGATTATAGAAGTTTTAACAAGGCATTCATTACATAAAATCCTCATAGCCTGGCTGCTTTCTAATGAGATCCTTAAGAGTTACTAACACTTCCATTTCTTCTATAATTTCCCTCTTAAAGCTTCCACAAACTTGAGCCATTCATCTAATGAATAACCATTTAAGTAACCAGCTCTAAATCTGGAGTATATGCCAACCTTTATGTTCAGAAAATGTCCATTTTGTGAAAGTCTGCTCATCCCTTTTGCTTTAAGTTCATTTGATCTTTTCTCAATTCTTGCAAGTTCTTCTGCATACTTCTTATCTCTTTCTTCCTTTTCAGCCTTTGCCCTTGCATTTTTCTCATCCCTTTCATTCACCCATACACAAAATACAGCTATCTAGAACCTTGTGATTGTATCCTTATCCTTCATCAAACTGATCACTCTTTTGAATTCTATGGTTGAAAGTGTGTCCATTAGGTTACTTCCAAGTAAAGTGAAAGAACCATCATCATAATATATTCTAATTTCTGTATATGATACAACCCAGACTCTGACTATTTCTTCAGCTAGCTGTTGAAAATATTCTTCATATGTGAGGCACCAATTTAGTGGTGGAAAGTCAGATTGATCATAACAATTCCAGAGAGATCTCTCAGTAACTTGAAGTTGCTTTATTTTTCTCCCAACAGATTTAAAGTGAATCTTGGTTGGTGATTTGAATGAAGGTGGGTTTGTGATTTTCTTTAGGCTAGTTTGGCTGGTTGTGATGGGTATTTTGAGAAGAGGGTTTTCAGTTGGCTTATATAAGAATTTTGGCTTTGAGGTGAATGATGGTTGAGCTAAAAGGTTTAGTGGGTTGAGCTTGGTTGATTTGGATTGGTAGGGATTGTTTTTATGATCCTGAGACATCTTCCTTCTTCTTCTTTCTTCTTTCATCCCCTTTTCCCCTCATCTTCCTTCTTCTTTTCATATCCTTTCTTCTCCTTTTCTTTGTTGCCAGTTGCTCTAGAAGATTGACTTGGATTTGAGCCAGAAGGTTTTTGCTCATCATGCTTCTGCTCATCATCATCCTTGTCATCTTTTAAATTGAATTGTGAGACTGACAACATGATGTCAGCATTTATAAGATACCTTTCAAGGCTTCTGATCATTTCTTCATCTTCAATTTTCTTGTTCTTTTTGTATTTTAGATCAGATTGAAGTGTCATAATCAGCCTCATATTTCCTCTAACACAGTTCTTGGAACCATTGAAGATCTTACATTTCTTGGTCTGAGAGCAGATGTAGGCCACCCCCTTACTTGGATATAGATAAGCTTCAGGAAAAGCATCTATTTGAGCCTTTTTAAGTTCATGTAGCAATTGGGTGTCCTCTGTGATGCCCACATGTACCTTGTCAATCACTACATCCAGCTCAGATGCTCTTAAGGTTCTAAGATTTAGAAGAGACATCTGGAGACATCTGTCCGCACCAGCGTCATTGATATTCACAACAATCCTTTTCTCCAAATAGTTATTGATTCTCACAACCACTGCCCTAATGGAGTTGATATTCTTGGTCTTTGCAGGTGATCTAGTTGTTTTGAAGAGACATCCTCAGGACTACAAGAATTTCACTGAATTCTTGATCTTGATTTGGTCCTTCTGCAGCCTTGATGAGTTTTGTCTTTTCCCACATCTTGGAATGATTGAGCTTGTGAAGAACTTTGGCCATGCTGAGTTGATGTAATAGGCTCCTTAGATTTACCAGCATCCTTGGACTGATGAATCCTAGCTGCTATCTCCCCCTTAGTCTTGGGAACATGCATGAGAAGGGGAGTTGGTATATCTGGCCTTATAGCTTCAGGCAATGAGGGCAATGGTATGTTGAGTTTCCCAATGATGGCTCCCAAAGCCACATAATTCTGCATTTGAAGATGCTTGTGAGATCCACCAGGGTTTTGATGTCTGTTTGTTGACTATGTACCAAAGATGTGAGAGTAGGTACTTGTGCACTTAGTGAGTCATTTGAGGTTTGGAGAGAAGACACTTGTTGTTGAAGTTCTTGAATTTGCATGGTTGATGAGGATTGAGATGTGGAGGAAGTAGTGACACCAAAATTATCATGCACAGCCTTTTTAATTTCTTCCATGAGCAAAACTAAATGAGTGTTATCTGCTAGAGTGTATCTGATCCAGCTTCAGTCTTGAGTCATTGGGGTGAATGATATGTTTTTGAACTTGGTCATGCAGGGCTACAAATGAGGTTCTTAGATTCTTTACACTAGATTCCACTCCACTTAGATCATACCTAATCATATGATCAACAAAGGTTGTGAATTTATTCTTGATCTCTGTCTGTGAGGGAATGATTTGATACATCTGTTCTCTAACCATCCTCATAATCTTATCATGATGCCCAATTAAAGTAATTTGAAGTGCTTTTCCAAAGTTATGGAAAGTTTTGATTTGAGCCTTGTATACTTCATTTACTGCATCATATACTTCCTGCGGAGATAAGGATCTAGCATTGCTCCCCAGGATGGTTAGATATTCTTCCCTGAATTTGGCTAAAATAGCATCCATTTCAATTGTAAATTTCTTATCCAGCCATGCATCACAGTTTGCATCCTGACCAACTTCATCAATAATTTTAGCCAGTTGTTCTTCAACATCTATCTGGTAGGATAGCATGATGGTATGGTAGTCTTGATTTGACATGTTGGATGTGAGAAGCTACTGTGATATTTGAGCAAGGCCACCAAGTCGGTCAACCATAAGATCATCAACTGTGTAAGGTTGAGATGCAGCTTCTTGTAGCCATTGGGAGATGAGGTGAGGTTCTTGCGGTTGAAAAGTGGAAGGTTGGTTGGATGAGTGAGAAGGAGATAGTGTGACTGAACCACGTGTGACAGGAGTCACAGTTTTACTCACAGATTGCTCTGTGGTTATGACAGGGTGTTGTTCTCCACTTGTGGTGGGAACCTCCAGTTGAATTGGAGGGGATTTGACTGGGTTACTGTCATGTGCACCAGCCTCAAACCCTTGTGCTTCTTGCAAAGCACTGTCACATGAATGTGATGTTCTTGCCTCTCCCATAGCAGGGTCATTGGCAATTGTACTCCCAGCTTCAATTGTTAGTGCAATTTCACCTAGGGTTTTGAGTGGAGTTGTTCCTGTGACAGGGACCTCCAATTGAATTGGAGAGGATTTAAATAGCTCTCCTTCAGGAGTACTACCCTCAAACCTTACATCTTATGAAGACTGATTTGCACATGAAGGTGCATCTGTAATCACCATGAGGTCTTCAATAAAAACTGATGAATCCTCCATGTTTGTGATGGTGTCATCAAGGTCTACCCCGTCTAGTAGCATCTCACCATCTAAATTTGGTGTTTGGGTGGTGAGCAAGGTTTCTTGAACCAAGTCACTTGAGTGGGGTTGCACTTGAGAATTATATTTAAGTACTGTGTAAGAAGAAGAAATTTTAGAGATTAGAATTTGTTGATCAAGAGTGAGTGTTGGCAACTCCCCCTGAATAGATGAGGAAACTTCAAGGGATGTGCTCTCCTTGTGTGTGCCATCCTTATTTCTCCTTCCATACACTTGAATTTTTTCAAGTGATAGTTGTGCAGACTCAGTACAAGGTGTATTTGGGCTAATGCTCTTTTTAATAGAGACATCCTTTTGAGAGGGTGCCTCTAGAGTCTGTTTATGTCCCTTGTTTATAACTACATCCTTTTGAGAGGATGCAGAGGTGGTTTGAGTGGTCAGCTCTAAGTTTTTAGCCTTCTTTGGTTTTCTAACCAAGGGTGACTCTGTTGGTGTTTGTTCCTCACCACTCTCATTCATGATTATCAGGTTTGCCTGCTTTCTCTTCTTTATACTCACTTCACCCTTTTGAGAGGATGAAGTGGTTGGTTTCCTAGCTTCTAGTGGTATAGAAGAATTGGTCTCAGCTTGGAAAGGCCCCTGTTGGTTGTCCTGTATTTGTACTTCTACAGGTTCAGGGATCATAGTTGTACTAGATTGTGCATTTGATCTCATGTCAGGCATGGGGTAAGGGTAAGTCTTAAACCTCTACATCATAAATGGAGTGATTTTTAGACCTATAGTTATCTTGTTCTTTGTAGTAAGTGAGCTAGATATAATTTTGGACACTTTCTTACAATTGCCTATTTTTGTGTTGTTTATACCATTAAGCAAATGTATGTCTGATACTTTATGATTTAAAGTAGACATAATAAATCTAGGAAAGAAAATTTCCTTATCTCTTGCAGTTAGGGCCATTGTTAGCCTGGTAGCAAGTTCTTCGAGGATCAATAGACCAACATTCAAGTGTGTGTTGTGGGCTATTGAGAACACCAAATTTTGCACCACACTTGAGATGTTGTCATATCCTGTCTTTCTGCAGGTGAATGCCCTTACTATAGAATCAAACACAAAAGACCATTCCTTCCTCAGGTTTTTTCTATTTAGACTTGCTAGATTGATCCTTCCACCATAGTTGTGAAATCCATGAACTCGGCTAGCTCATCCTGTGTTGGCACCTCCACCAAATTTGCAGTTGGAAGACCCAAAGATGCATTCACATCTTGCTCATTGAACTCTAATTTTTGGCCTCCAATTGAACAGGTCACCACCATGGACACGGAGTTGTCATTCATAATTGTTTTTACTACAGCTGTTGTCCAGAACTCATACAGGACATCCAAATACAGGATTGGGTTAGCAGTTAAAGCACCTGCAAGATAAGATTCAGACAAAAATTTGACAAACCCCTTGAAACTATCAGGGGCTTGGTTAGCATCAGTGAAAGCAAGGTAATTGGTTCCTTGTTTTGGGATTTCATCTCTAACATTGTTGAGTGCCATTGTTTTTGAGTAATAAGGAATGGGTAAGAAAAATTAGAGAGAAAGATCTTGAAACGAGAGAGAAATCGGTTTAGAATTGAAAATTTTAGGTCACTTAGAGTTCTCGATGGCGTAAGTATGTGTATGTCGAGATGTCTGAGTATTTATAGTAAAAGCAAATGACTTTTTGAGAACTAAAAAATAAACGTTTGGAATTTGCTTATCGAGAAGACATTTTGAAAAGAGAATTACATATCGAGAAGTCATTTTAATTTTCTCTGTTAGAGAACTAAAATTGACTTTTCGAGATGTCAAATAAATACCCAGTTTGTGCAAAATGGACCGAATTGTTTCCAATTTTTATTTTAATAAATCCAAATAAAGTCAGAATAAATTTATCAAGAGTAATTTACCAAAATGACTTATCGATAAGTCATAACAATGCGTATCGAGAAGTCCTTCGAGAAGTCTTAAAATGACTTGTCGATACGTCAATTAGACTTATCGAGAACTCAGTTCTCTATATAATCTTTATCACTTTAATTCTACCTTGTGCTAATTTTACATACTGAAAATGTAAATCAACATTTAGACAGTTTTCTTAGAATTGAAAAATTCTAAGCTAAATTTTGAATTTTGAAAAATAAATATGCAGAGATTTCTGAAATATTTATAATTCATATTTCAATTAATTTACAATTAATCAAATGAATTTTGATTTATTAGAAATTAATTTGCTGCAAAACATTAGCTGAGTTCTTGCCTTAGGATGAAGAATTAAGCATTCTAATTTCACCTACAAGTCTAGTGAAATTTGCTTCATCCAAAGGTTTAGTAAAAATGTCAGCTAATTATTTTTCTGTGGAAACAAAAATGAGCTCAGTGGTACCATTTGCAGCATGTTCTTTAATAAAATGGTACCTTACATCAATGTGCTTTGTTCTAGAATGATTAACTGGATTAGCCACAATAGATATAGCACTAGTATTTTCACACATAATTGGAATTTTGTGTAACACTAGGCCATAGTCCATTAGCTGATTCCTAATCCAAAGCACTTGAGCACAGCAACTTTCAGCAGCTATGTATTCAGCCTCAGCTGTGGAAGTTGACACAGATTACTGTTTCTTGTTATACCAGGATACAAGTCTTTGTCCAAGAAACTGACAGCTTCCACTAATACTCCTTCTGTCAACCCTGCATCCAGCAAAATTTGCATCTGTGTATCCAACAACTTCAAAACCAGTTCCCTTGGGATACCATAATCCCAAGTTTGGAGTCCCCTTCAAGTATCTGAAAATCCTCTTCACAACCATCACATGTGATTCTTTTGGATTGGCTTGAAATCTTGCACACGGACATATTACAAACATGATGTCTGGTCTATTTACAGTTAAGTACAACAAAGATCCAATCATTCCTCTATAGCTTGAGATATCTACACTCTTGCCGTTCTTATCTTCATTTAACTTTGTAGCTATAGACATAGGTGTAGATGCAGGTGAACAATCACCCCTACCAAACTTTTTCAATAAATCTTCGACATACTTAGTTTGGCTGATGAAGATACCATCACTTCTTTGACTGACTTGAAGTCCAAGAAAGTAACTTAATTCCCCCATCATATTCATTTCATATTCACTATGCATAAGCTTAGAGAATCTTTGTCAAAGCTTTTCATTTGTAAAACAAATATAATATCATCCATATAGATCTGAACTAGGATTATATCATCCCCATGCTTCTTGTAGAAGAGAGTCTTATTAATAGTACCTCTAGTGAATCTAAGCTTAATCAGATATTCTGACAGTGTGTCATACCAAACTCTGGGTGCTTGTTTTAGTCCGTAGAGAGCCTTGAGTAACTTGTATACAAAATTTGGAAATTCTGGATCTTCAAAGCCAGGTGGTTGTTGCACATAAACCTCTTCTTCCAACTCACCATTAAGGGATGCACTCTTCACATCCATTTGATATACCTTGAAATTTGAATGTGCAACAAATTCAAGAAAGATCCTTATTGCTTCAAGTCTTGCAACTGGAGCAAAGGTTTCATCATAATTAATTCCTTCTTCCTGTGAGTAGCCTTTTGCAACCAACCTTGCTTTGTTTCTGGTGATAATTCCATTTTCATCCATCTTGTTCTTGTACACCCACTTTGTTCCAATTATACTTCTGTTCTTTGGTACAGGAACCAATTTCCAAACTTTGTTTCTTTCAAATTGATTTAACTCTTCTTGAGTAGCAGATATCCAATCAGGATCAAGAAGAGCTTCCTCAGTTTTCTTTGGCTCAACTTGTGACAGAAAACATGCATGAATGCATTCATTTGCAGTTGTACTTCTAGTCCTCACTCCAGCATTTGGATCACCAATAATTGCTTCTCTAGTATGACTTCATCCCACTTTATGGTGTGAGTTTGTTGACTTGAGTTTTCTGTATGTTCTTCACCATTGGAATTACTTGTAGAACCTTCCTATCTTTCTCCCCCTGAGTTTGTGCTGTAAAATTCAGGTCCATGAGATGAGCTTCCATTCTCATGATTCACTTATTTAGTTGACTCTTCATCTATTCTGTAATTTATGTTGACTTCAACTTCATCATCAGAATCACTATCAATATTGAGATTTTCAAACTTTAGGGTTTCAGCTTCATTTTCATCAAGGCATTCCAAGTTTGGGCACTTGTCATCATCAAAAGTAACATCTATGATTTCCATGATTTTCTTTGTTCAATCACATAGACTTTGTATGCAGTTCTCTCCAATGAATATCCCATAAAAATTGCCTAAAAAATTTTAGAGTCAATTTTACCACATATTCAGAGTTGTCCTTCAATACATAACACTTGCTTCCAAACACATGAAGGTGCTTCACAGTAGGCTTCCTTTTAGACAAGATTGAGTAGGGTGATTTTCCAAGATTCTTGTTGATGATATATCTATTTTGAGTGTAGCATGCAGTGTTCACAGCTTCTTCCCAAAAACTTATTGGCAATTTTGCATCTTGCAGCATTGTTCCAACAACTTCTACCAGTGTTCTGTTCTTTCTTTCAACTACATAATTTTGTTGAGGTGTCCTAGCTGCTGAGAATTCCTGAACACTGCCTTTATCTTTGCAAAATTCAGTTAAGGTTGCATTCCTGAATTCTGTTCCATTATCACTCCTCAATCTTTTCACATAATTCTGGTCTTCAACCTGCTTCTCAATCTTCTCTATGTCCTCAATTATGATGTGTGGAGTTTCATCTTTAGAGTGCATAAATTCTACCCATGTATATCTTGAGTAGTCATCCACCATCACAAGTGCATATCTTTTTCTTGAAATTTATTGGACATTAACTGGTCCAAATAAATCCATGTGAATAAGTTACAAAGGTGCACTTATAGAATTCACAGTTTTACTCTTGTGACTTGATCTTCTCATTTTTCCCTTTTGACAAGCATCACAGACTTCATTTTGAGCAAACTCCAGATTGGGCATGTCTCTTACTAACTCCTTTTTGACTAGAGTATTGATTACTTTGAAATTCAAGTGCGATAGCTTCTTATGCCATAGCTTGCTTTGCTCCACAGATGCCTTGGTGTAGAAGCAACAAATTCCACCCTCATTTACTGAGTCCAAGTCTGCAACAAATAAGCTTCATTTCCTTGCTCCTCTCAGAGCAACTTCACCAGCTTTCTTGCTGATAAAAGTGCATTCTTCTTTGTTAAATAAAACCTTGAAACCCTTGTCTGCAAATTGGCTGACACGAAGAAGATTCACTTCAAGACCAGCTACCAGTACTACATCATCAATGACAACATTTCCAGAAATCAATTTGCCATATCCCATTGTGAAACCTTTGGTGTTGTCTCCAAATGTCACTTATAGGCCAGCCTTCTCCTCAAACTGTGATAGCAGGGCCATTTCACCTGTCATATGTCTTGAACATCCACTATCTATGATCCATATGACTTTCTTCTTTTTGCCCTGCACACAATGAGTTTAAGTGTGTTTAGCAACCCAAGCAGTGTTGGGTACTTTCTTCTTGTTATCAAATTTGATAGAGGTAGAGTTTGATGATTCAGAAAAAATAGATTTCATTGAATGATGTGCATTGTCCTTTTTAGCTGAAGATTCAATATTGATTTCCTTAAGATCAACTCTCAGCTTGTGGCAACTTGTCATTACTTTCAGGTTGCAAGGCATGCAATCAAGCTTATCATAGAATGAGTAGGGATCTTCAGTTTTTTCTTCATTGTACTTACATGCTCCCACTCCTGGATTACTAACAACCTTTTTGCAAAGGTGAGTTAGATGATTAACAGAGCCACATTTTTTACATTGTTTTCTTGGAGCATCTGCAACATAAGCAAAATTGTTGCTCTTGTTTATCCCATACTTGCCATTTCTATTATTTTTCTTCTTTCTTGCATTTTCAGTTTTTATTTCCTTGACAGGTGTCTTGGAATCTTGGTTGACCATGGGCATCTTTTCAGCTTTGGAAGTTGGAGTTGTTTCTACATTTTTCTTCTCATTGTCTTCATCATCAATTTCTTGCTTTATGATCAACTCTTCTTCACTCAAACCTACTTCACATGCTTTGAACATAGGTGAACCAACTTTTCTTAGCATAGTTGGGATATCTTCATTTTCTGTTGTTTCTCCTTTATCACCTACAGCTTTCTTGTTGCTATTCAAAGCATCATAATCAAGACCAATAGCTATGTTAGCACATGGATTGTTCTTCTCATGATACTGATCAACCAACTCAGATGCATTTCTTAATGATTTCAGTTTCACCTCATTCTTCTCAATCTTTTCTCTTAACACAACTTCAATCTCACTTGCACACTTCAACTTGTTTTTCAGATATTCATTTTCTTGCTTGATTGACTCAAACTCCACAAGCAGTAGATCCATCTTTTGCTTCTCACTCTCAAGCTTCTCATTAGCTTTTGTTAGCCTACTGACTTCCTCAGTTGCTGCTACTAGGCTAGTGTTTATATGAAACATCTCCACACTCATCTTTTCCACAGTCTCCTTATATTGACTAGTATTTAAATCAATGGTGGTTAGAGTTGGTACCTTTGATTTTGAAGTGGATACTTCTCCATGCTCAAAATCCATAAGTTCATAGTTTCCAACCTTTTCATCCTCATCATCAACATCAGTATCATCCCAACTTTTTCCTTCTGCAATATAAGCTTTTCCAGACTGCTTCTTCAATAGAGCTTCATACTTTGCTTCCAGTTCCAAGTAAGCTTTACCTTATTCACCTTTTTAGGCTTTCTGCATTCAGTAGCAAAGTGACCCAACTCATCACAATTGAAGCACCTTATCTTTGATTTGTCCACGAATCCTGTTTTGTAGCCAGCTTTGTTAGCTGAATTATACCGAGCTTTTGGTTTCCAATTATTGTTGTTGGAAGATTGTCCTTTGCTTTTCAAACTCTTGGCTTCTTGACTCTTATGTTAGAAAATTTCCTAGCCAAGTAAGCCATGGATTGATACAATTCATCTAGCTCATCCAGGGTGTAATATTCATCTTCCTCTAGCTCCAACACAACTTGCTTCTGAGATCCTTTGTTCTTTTGTTCCATAGCTTGAACAACTGGAACTTGATCATCTTGCTCATCTTCACTTTTTTCTCTATCATTCACAGTTAAAGCACTTTAACCATCAATAACATGACCATGATGTGCTTTCAATGGCTTTCTTTGCGGCATTCCAAGTTTATAAGTTTTCAAGATTCCATATAGATGTTAGGACGAAAACACACGCTAAAATTTTAGGCAAGTATACGCGTTCCCAAGTAGTATAAGATATAAATCAGATTTGTTCCCACAGGGACTGGTTTAGGTTAACTTCAATTTATGCACTTATGCAACAATGTATGGTTATTTCTCAATGTTAAGACAATAACAAGTTGTGATGTTTATAACTAAGATTAAACTAACATGCAATTAACTAAGAATAAAAGTGATTGAATTAACTATATGAGACAAACATGGGATTCTAACTTCATTAAATACTTCATTCAAAGTTATTGTTCTTAACCTTAGCATGCAATGGTGATGACAACTAATCAGATAACACGAAAAACATCTCAACTTGTTATTGTCTTAACATTGAGAAATAACCATACATTGTTGCATAAGTGCATAAATTGAACTAAGATTAAACTAACATGCAATTAACTAAGAATAAAAGTGATTGAATTAACTATATGAGACAAACATGGGATTCTAACTTCATTAAATACTTCATTCAAAGTCATTGTTCTTAACCTTAGCATGCAATGGTGATGACAACTAATCAGATAACACGAAACTAGTAAACGCCAACTTTCGTTATACGAATACCCTACTACCAGACATCCACAAAAGAGATAGAAGCTGAATAGACACCAATTATGTTGAGACCCTATATGTCTATAGAATTTGACAACATAAAGGTTTAATGCGCAAGTTATCTATCGTGATTACATAGGGAAAGTAAGATGGTTAAAATTACCAACGAATCATGCATAACAATTATACATGAACCTATGCTAGCATGGAAAGTTCTAAATCTCTATATTCATTTTCGCTTCAATAGAGATTAACACGCTATCTTATATGTTAGCTACGCACATAAGACGAATAAGCACAACCAATACTAGGATGTCAATCAATCACCACACACCAAGATATTGAAACAAATTAACTATAGAAATCCATAAGTAAATCCGTTAGAACCCCACAATAACGACTAGTTCATAAATGAACTCATCGTCACCATAGGTTCCAATGAAAACATGATATAAAATAATATAAGAGTATTAGGGTTCAAAGACAAATCGAAAATAAGCATCCAAGTATCAACTATACTAAAGAAAACAAAAGTCCTCTTCTCCGTAGCCTTCTTGTGCTCTCTAGGTCTTCGTATTGCTCTTCCTTGTCTCCTTGCTCGTAGTTGTTAAAAATGTCTTTATATATATATATAGGCTTCTGGATGACCTGCGCTTCAAATTCTTCGAATTCAAGTCAAATCAGGATTCTGCGAGACCTGGAGCGGCCACCCTCAAATCCAGCGCGGCCGCCCTGAGTTTCTGACAATGGGCGTGGCCGCTCCTAAGTGTAGCGCGGCCGCCCTGACCTTCTGGAATTTCCTTATTTTTCTTGTTTCTTCTGTATCTTGAGTTCCGTCTGGTCAGAATTTGGCGATCCAATAGCCCACGTGAAGCTATTGAGATGCTCTTCAACATGAGAATGGCCTATGATTCAGATTCTGACCTCCTTTCAACATATTACCTTTAAAAGCTCATTTATTCATCCAACTAATGCCTGAGATGCAAAAACACAAAAAACATATCAAAAATACCAACAACTTGAGTCCAAAACACCAACTTAAGCCTGTAATGAAGCGTTCCAAGTAGATATAAAATCCACTTACCACACCCCCAAACTTGAATCGATGCTTGTCCTCAAGCATAAACATACTCAAAACTATAAAACAAAACTAATGCATGAATGCAACTAAATGGTAATGCAATCGATCCCTCAGAATAACCATAACTAACAAACTACTGTCTCTAAGAATTCAATGACTCTAAATAGAGTTCGCATAAATCCCATAAATCAACTTACAAACCAGAAACGTGCGTGTGTGTAACGCTTAACAGATATACTCTCGATACTAGATCAATAACCATAACTTATCTATCATCAAAATAATCACAAGTTATTAACAGAATATACGTTAAACAAACAATGAATCACAACACCTTCTTCCTACTAGAGTTATACAAGGATTCACGCTATTATTGAATACATAACAAAGATGCTTATTTGACCGTGCAATGAATGAGGTCCCAAAAGACTTATGCAATAATACCCATGTAGCGAGTGTTAGGTTAGTGGATCCCAAATTATAAAAGCCTCAGGTCACTAGGCACAAAGTCCCCTAGAACTTAATAACTCGAGTATTAAAGAGCTCACTCTTGGCCAATTATGCATACACATATATTTTTTTTCTCTTTTTTCTTTTATTTTTCCTACAATTTCTGAATGAGTGTGTTTCACTCCATCTCATTCAACCCTAGACTACTCATAAATTATGAGCTGGCTACTAGCCATTTGACGCCTAGCCACAACTAGCATTGATATCCAATATTTTTCGCCATATTAAAATTCAGTGTTCTTTTGCCATTAAGAGAATATCAAAAATTCTAGATATAAACAAGTGATTAAATCTTAACAACTAAACAAATATGATCATGATGTAGCTCGAAAGCAATCCTATAATACTTGTGATTTTTTTCCGGCATGCAAATCAATTCATTAGAACTTAAACAACCCTCTATTCGTCATCACCACACTCAAATTAACATCAACTTATCAATCGGAAATAGCTCAACCTAAGGGATCATGTTATATGCATGCACATGCAACTATATGAACTCACATAAAAACAAACAAATATGCAAACAAATATGATCTATATGAATAATCATGCAAAATACGAATGAAATACAACTAAACATGCTACATAAATCTATATGAATCTATATGGACACACACAAACTATTCTTTATATTATCACCCCCAAACTTAAAATTTTCAATGTCCTCATTGAAGGTAATAATAAGGATTTCAGGCATACCTAGTTAGCGGGAGGATCACCCTCTTCGGGTGGAGGATCAGGTGGCCAATCAACCTCGACACCAGTGTCTCCAAAAATAGTACCGAGAGCGAGTGTCAAATCTTCAGCACAACATCGGTGGATGTCATGCATGGCCTCAATACGCCGAATCAACCTTTTATACTGCGCATCACCAAGAACAAACCTATCAACTGTCTGTGGTGCATGAGAGGGACCCTCTATAAGCACGAGAGGAACCGTCCGGCCACCCTCTTCGTCATCAAAAATACATTCCAACCCCTTGTTAGGGGGTGCACCAAAGAATTTATACTCAACTGATCTGGCAGTGGGTTGAGCTCAAGTGTGGGAGCTTTTTCAATAGATGGCTCGGGACGCTCCTGAGAAATATTCAGCTCTGCTAACCCAAGAGAATCGAATGGCATATATATCTTCCTCTTCCACGAAGGTGCATTCAAAACCTGCAATTTCTCTACTCATTCTTCATCTTCAATAACTGATTCCCTTATTAAGGCTCTCTCTAAGGTATCTGACTTTGGCAATTGCTTAAGCTCAGAATTTATGGCAGAGTCGATCCACTCTACTTTAAAGTATTTTTCTTTATCTGTGGGTAACTTCATTGCCATGAACACACTAAAATGACCTTCTGATCTTGAACCTTCATCGTAAGCTCTCCTTTTTGCACATCAATCATAGTTCGGCTTGTAGCCAAGAATGGTCTTCCCAAGATAATGAGAATCTTCTTATCCTCCTCAAAGTCTAGAATGACAAAATCAATAGGGAAAATGAGCTTATCCACCTTAACCAAGATATCCTCCACTACTCATCACAGATAAGTGATGGAACGATCAGCCAACTGCAAGGACATGTTCACAGGTTTTGGATCAGGTAGTCCAAGTTTCTTGAAAACTGATAAGGGCATCAGATTGATGCTAGCTCCCAAGTCACACAAACACTTGTGGAATGACAGATTGCCAATGGTGCAAGGTATCGTGAAGCTTCCTGGATCGTTAAGCTTAGGAGGTAGTTTCTGTTGCAGCACAGCACTGCACTCTTCCGTTAGAGCAATGGTTTCCAACTACTCAAGTTTTAGCTTCTCAGATAGAATACCCTTCATGAACTTAGCATAGCTCGGCATCTGTTCTAGAGCTTCAGTAAAAGGTATGTTGATATGCAGCTTCTCAAAAACTTCCAAAAACTTGGCAAATTGCTTGTCAAACTTATGCTTTTGAAGCCTTTTAAGATATGGTTGAGGTGGGTAGACCTGTTTATCCCCTGTATTACCCTCAGGAGGATTGTTTTCAACAGCTTTCTTCTTCGGTTCCACCTCGGCATCCTTATGCATAACTTTTCCAGCTACAATCTCATTTTTTGGAATTGGCAAGAGTGTCGATAGGGCTGAGCAAAACCGAACCGAAACCGAAAAACCGAACCGAACCGTGCTAATTCGGTTCGGTTCGGTCCTAATTTTTTCAGAAATTCGGTCTATTCGGTCCGGACCGAATAGACCGAAATAAAATTCGGTTCGGTTCGGTTCTTTTAACAAATATTTTGGTCTGGACCGAATAGACCGAATAGACCAAATAATAAAGGCTATATTTTCATATTATATACATTTTACATATATCTTAAAAATTATAATCATAATTTTTAATTTTAAATTATATTCATGGACTATTAGAACTCTATATAGCACAATACTTTAATTATATTTTAAATTTTATAATTTATGATTTAATTTTTAATGCAATTTTCTTTTTGAAAAAAATTTCGGTCTATTCGGTCCAAAACCAGACCGAACCGAATTATTTCGGTTCGGTCCGGTCCGTAATATAACTTCGGTCCGGTTCGGTCCAAGAAAAATTGACTATTCGGTTTTTCGGTCTATTCGGTTCGGTCCGGTTTTGGACCGAACCGACCGAATGCTCAGCCCTAGGTGTAGACGCACCTGTATTCTGGACATAATTTTCAGACTTTTCGTCTTGCTGAATTTGGGGGCTTGCGACCTTTTCGGATCTCAAGGTGATGGCGTTCACCTGTTCTTTAACTTCCCTCTTGCCCGGATTGGCTTCTGTATCACTAGGAAGTGTTCCTGATGGTCGATTCAATAAGGCGTTAGCAATTTGTCCAGTTTGATTCTCCAGAGTCTTGATAGAAACCGCCTGGCTTTGGCATATAAGAGCCTGGTTTTTGCACATAAGTCGCGACTCCTCCAATTCATATTTTTCATTTGAAGATTGACCTGTACCTCCATAAGTTTATTGTTGAAGTTGGAGTTATTGTCTTGGTGCATATTGCGGTTGTTGAAAACCAGGAGGGTTGAATTGCTTTGTTGCATACTGCTGATAAGGCTATTGCATCGCACTCTAATTTTTACTCCAGCTGAAGTTAGGATGATTCCAGTTGTCAGGATGATAAGTGGCTGGAACTGGTTGTCGTGATCACTGAAAGTTGCTCACAAACTGAGTTGATTCACTAGATATAGCGCATTGCTCCGTCGCATGTGAAACTGCACACAGCTCACAAACACTGGTTAACTGATTAACACCATAGTTAGCCAGAGAATCGATCTTCATAGACAACGCCTTTAGTTGAGCAGTGATAGCCGTAGCTGTATCCACTTCCAGAACTCCTGCCACCTTTCCCTGTGGCAATCTCTGGGTTGGATACTGATATTCATTAGTAGCCATCAGTTTAATTAGACCAGAAGCTTCCTCATAGCTCTTTGCCCATAATGCTCTACCTGATGCTGCATCAAGCATGGGTCTAGATTATGCTCCCGAACCATTGTAAAAACAATTGATGATCATCCAATCAGGCATTCTATGATGAGGATATTTCCTAAGCATCTCCTTGTAGCGCTGCCAAGCTTCACATAGAGTTTCTCGCGATTGCTGCACAAATTGAGTAAGAGCGTTCCTGAGTGCAGCCGTCTTCGCCATAGGGAAGAATTTGGTAAGAAACTTCTGAGAAAGATCCTCCCAAGTAGTGATAGAACCAACTGGTAAAGAGTTTAACCAACTCTTAGCCTTGTCCCTCAGAGAGAATGGAAATAGTCTCAGTTTCACAGCATCTTCAGAAACATTATTGAACTTGAAGGTGTCGCAGATATCGATGAAATCTTTAATGTGCATGCTGGGATCTTTCGTTGGAGAACCCCCAAATTGGATTGAATTCTGCACCCATTGAATCATGCTAGCCTTGATTTTAAAAGTATTATCCATGATGGCTGGTCTAACAATGCTAGACTAAATG
Source organism: Apium graveolens (assembly GCF_009905375.1). NCBI lineage: Eukaryota > Viridiplantae > Streptophyta > Magnoliopsida > Apiales > Apiaceae > Apium > Apium graveolens. Next base: position 313,529,738 of record NC_133648.1, on the reverse strand, counting down.
TCATTGATCTTTGGTTGAGAATAATCCATCAATACTTTCGTTGCTACTGGTTCTCCCATTGCAATGATAACTAGAGTACCTGAAACACATGACTAAAGTAAACCTTGTAAGTAAGAGAGTCCGAGTCAGTGAACTTTAACGACCACTGATGTCAAGCACATAAACTAAAAATTAACACCGAGTCCCCGGCAGCGGCGCCAAAAACTTGTTAGAATGAAAATACGCGCTAAAATTACATGTAAATATACGCGTTCGCAAGTAGACTGGTTTAGGTTAACTTCAATTTATGCACTTATGCAACAATGTATGGTTATCGCTCAATGCTAAGACAATAACAAGTTGAGATATTTATAACTAAGATTAAACTAACATGTAATTAACTAAGAATGAAAGTGATTGAATTAACTATATGAGACAAACATGAGATTCTAACTTCATTAAATACTTCATTCAAAGTCATTGTTATTAACCATAGCATGCAATGGTGATGACAACTAATCAGATAACATGAAACTAGTAAACGCCAACTTTCGTTGTACGAATACCCTACTACCAGACATCCACAAAAGAGATAGAAGCTGAATAGACACCAATTATGTTGAGACCCTATATGTCTATAGATTTTGGCAATATAAAGGTTTAATGCGCAAGTTATCTATCGTGATTACATAGGGCAAGTAAGATGGTTAAAATTACCTATGAATCATGCATAACAATTATACTTGAACCTATGCTAGCATGGCAAGTTCTAAATCTCTATATTCACTTTCGCTTCAATAGAGATTAATACACTATCTTATATGTTAGCTACGCACATAAGAAGAATAAGCACAACCAATACTATGATATCAATCAATCACCACACACCAAGATATTGAAACAAATTAACTATAGAAATCCATAAGTAAATCTGTTAGGACCCCACAATAACGATTAGTTCATAAACGAACTCATCGTCACCATGGGTTCCAATGAAAGCATGATATAAAACAATATAAGAGTATTAGGGTTCAAAGACAAATCGAAAACAAGAATCCAAGTATCAAATATACTAAAGAAAGCAAAAGTCTTCTTCTCCGTAGCCTTCTTGTGCTCTCTAGGTCTTCGTATTTCTCTCCCCTGTCTCCTTGCTCGTAGTTGTTAAAAATGTCTTTATATATATATATATAGGCTTCTGGACGACCTGGGCTTCAAATTCTTCGAATTCAAGTCATATCAGGATTCAGCGAAAATGACCAGGCGCGACCGCCCTCAAATCCAGCGCGACCGCTCTCAAATCCAGCGCGACCGCTCCAAAGTGTAGCGTGGCCGCCCTGACCTTCTGAAATTTCCTGATTTTTCTTATTTCTTCTATATCTTGATTTCCGTTTGTCAGAATTTGGCGATCCAATAGTTCACGCGAAGCTATCGAGATGTTCTTCAACATGAGAATGGCTTAGGCTTCAAATTCTTAACTTCTTTCAGTATATTACCTTGAAAAGCTCATTTATTCATCCAACTAATGTCTGAGATGCAAAAACACAAAAAACATATCAAAAATATTAAAAACTTGAGTCCAACACACCAACTTAAGCCTGTAATGAAGCGTTCCAAGTAGATATAAAATCCTCTTATTAATAGAACTTCTAAAGTCATTCTGCTTAAATCTATTCCTTCTCTAATGGCTCATAGTTTCTGTTCAAGATGGCCAGGATGAGCTAGCGGGAACTTTAGGTTACCTCCTCAGCTTCATAGTATTTATCATGTAGCTGCAAGTCATTTATCAATTTATTGAACCTTCAAAAACTTCAGTGATTCCTTCTTCTGGTTTAGCCATAAACCTCTCATACTGAGAAACCAGAATCCTCCTTTAGTTTGACCTAACTTCCTATGTTCCTACACATAAGATCTCTATGTTTTCCAGATCTGTTTGGCTATGTCACAGTTGATAATGTTATTGTACATTACACTGTCAAGCGACTTTATCAAGATTAGCTGCAAGCCACTATCCAGATAAACTTTTTCTTTTTCAGGTTCAGTATATTCTGAAGGATCTTTAGGAGCATAATGTGCTGGAATGACCATGTCCCCATCTGTAGATTCCTCAACTCTTACCATGGGAGTGAAAGGCCCATTCTTGAGGATCTGAATGTATAATGGATTGGTCATCCCGATGAACAACAATATTTTCTTTTTCCATAGTGTGTAGTTAGATCTGTCAAAGGTAGGAAATTTGATACTGCTAAGCCTGTGTTGTGAGTAATTGTAGTTCGATACTGAATCTCTTTGGGATATTAATAAATTCTCAAATTTTCGATGCTTAATGCTTAAGTTATTATTATCGTTAAAATAATTAATTAATTCAATTTTGAAGAATTTAAATTATTTTTATGTGTTTCATATTTATTTTTTAGATATATCTTATTTGAAATTTGATAGATTAAATTTAAATTTTAATATTAAAATTTAAACGAATTTATGTTTTGATTTGAATTTGATATAAATATTTGGATTTGAATCAAAAATCTGTTGCAGTCCTCGTTTGCTAATAAGTTCAAGTAAGTGTCCGGTAATAAATAGTCCTATTATGTATTTTTATTAATATTTCTACGAATATATAAAAAAATTGATCCTTTTCAATTTAAAATTTGTTCAATTGTTGTTTTCTACAAAAAATATTGAAATTTAATAATATATGTCTAATTAAATGCATACTATAAGTAAAATAATAATGAAAATCATCCAATATATATCAATACTATATTATTATTAGAGAAACATGATTTCGTTTGTTCGGTTGGTGTTAGGTAATGAATCCATCACAGAGGGGGGTAAATGTGTTTTGGACAATTTTAATGGCTTTTTGATTTACTTAAACTTTGTTGTGCAAGACATGCATGTACTATAACAAGACTAAGTCAAATTGACAACCCTAAGTAAGTTGTATTGTTATATTAGTTTGCATTTTATATTATAACATTTAAAGTCTGTAAAAATGTCAAAGAACAGACTGGAGTCTTTTTCTTTAAATAATATAAAGCCTAAGAATTCTATCTGAAAGAAGATCAAGAAGATCATGCCTTATAAGAATTATGAAGAAGATTGGAGTTGAATAAATCTGTTTTTAGAAAAATATTCTAAGTCAAGATCTCTACAAGTCACCGATTTAGTGTTATAGAGAAGTCATTCGAGAACTCCAGAATGACTTATAGAGAACTCTCGAAAGCTACTAGAGAACTCAGAGATATCGACAAGCCAAATTGAAGACATGAAGATTGGAGATATCGGCAAGTCATTTCTTCACTAGAGAACTCAGAGTTATCGACAAGTCAAATATCACTAGAGAACTCTGAGTTATTAACAAGTCAAAATTCACTAGAGAACTCAGAGATATCGACAAGCCAAAATTCACTAGAGAACTCTGAGTTATCGACAAGTCAAATATCACTAGAGAACTCTGAGTTTTCGACAAGTCAACAAGTCACTAGAGAACTCAGAGATATCGATAATTCAAAGTGAATACATGAAGTGGAGAGATCTCGACAAGCTAAATTCTCTTATAGAAGAAATCAGAGACCTCTACAAGTCAAATCATCTATGGAGTATTAGAGATCTCGATAAGCCAATATACTTATCGAGATGTTGAGTTCTCTATATGCCTAACTGGAGATCTCGAGGTAAAATCTCAAAGTATAAATTACAGACCAGTTCAATATCCAAGATTAACAATCAATAAACAATCCAACCAGTTGGATTAACAAGTCTACAAAAAGAAGCTTGAAGAGTGCGCAAGATCAAGGGTGAAGATTAACTGACAAAGGAAGATCAAAGTTAACACAGTATGCAAAGATATGCTAAGCCGGAAATTGAAGATATACTTTTCCTAAAATGGAATGATAAGTGACAGTTTACTAAAGTGAATAGCATCTCTTATGATGCACTGTGTAAACCAGTAGTTAACTATTATATAAAGTTAACATTGGTCCTTTGTTAGTTGTAACAATCAAGATCAAAAAATTCTTGCATTCTCTCAAGAAAGAAGCTAAGCTCTTTATCAACAAAGAGCCAAGAAATTTTGTAGCAAAATATTCTTAATTTTAAATATAAAATTAAGTGATTTTTAAAAGATCTGTGTTGTTTATTGTTGCATGTTTAATTTCAGTCTTAACACATTTTACTACAAGATTTGATTTATTTTGTTCACAACCATAAATATTTCAAGAGAAGCAGAAAAACATAATTCACCCTCCCCTGTGTGTATTATATTACCTAACAAACTTGGTGAACAAAGCAACTAAGAAATGTAACAATATTATGCTAACTAAACTAAAGATAGTGCACACAAAATTTCAAAACTCACTTAATTTTATATAAAAATCAAGCTAGTGTTTTGCTACAGATTTTCCACGTTCTTGATATGTTAAGAACTCAGCTTCTTTCTTGAGAGTTACAAGATTTTCTAGATCTATTTTGTTACATCTTAAACAAAGCATCCAATGTTTACTTTATAAAACAGTAAACAGATGTTTTACACAGTATGCAATAGCATGTATTAAACCCTACTTTAAGTTAACTAACACTTTCTATTTTTGGCTTAGTGTATCTTTTCAAATCGTGCATGTTTTTTACTTTTACTTTGACAGTTAATCTTGGCCTTTGATCTTTTACTCTCCAAGCTTCTTTTTGTAGACTTTTCAAATCAGTGATTGATTTGTTTGTTGATTGATAATCTTGGATATTTAACTTATCTGCATTCTGTACTTGAGTTTTATATCGAGATCTGCAATTTGTTATATAGAGAACTCAACATCTCGATAAGTATAATGGCCTATTGAGATCTCTTATTGCTCTATAGTTGTTTTGACTTATCGAAGTCTCTGAGTTCTCTATAAGAGAATTAGACTTGCCGAGGTCTCCAATCTTCATGTCTTCATTTTGGCTTATCGATATCTCTGAGTTCTCTAGTGAAGAAATGACTTGTCGATATCTCAGAGATCTCTAGTGATAATTTGACTTATCGATATCTCAGAGATCTCTAGTGATATTTTGACTTATCGATATCTCAGAGATCTCTAGTGATATTTTGACTTTTCGATTTCTCCAATCTTCATGTCTTCATTTTGGCTTGTCGGTATCTCTGAGACTTCTCTATAAGCTTTTCTTGACTTCTCGATAAGTCATTCTGGAGTTCTCGAATGACTTCTCGATAAGACTTAATCTGTGACTTGTAGATTTCTTGACTTAGAATATTTTGCCTAAAATATATTTATTCAACTCCAAGCTTCTTCACATTGTCTCTGAGGCATGATTTTCATGATATTCTTTTAGAGTTTATTCTTAGACTTGAGACTGTTTATAGAAAAATACTCCAGCATGTCTATTTACACTTTTACAGACTTAAGTGATACAATACAAAATGCAAACTTAGATTATCATACAACTTACTTAGGGCTGTCAATTTGACTTAGTCTTGTTATAGTATACACATGTCTTGCACAACAGTTGGTTAACACCTTCCTAAAAAATGCGTTAACACTTACTATGTTATTATAAGCGAAATATGGTTTTGTTTGGTCGGTTGTTAACACCTTCCTAAAAAATATGCTAACACCTTCCAAAATAAAGTTTAAACAAATATAATTTTATTAAAAAATAAATTAAGTATCTAATATAACTACAAACTCTACAAATTCTTATCCAACTTAATATCTAATTGTACTCAAATTATTTTTTACCTCTTTTATAGGAAATCAAACACTTTCAAAATTAATTTTAGTAATTCAAATTCTAATATAACAATATAATTAATAGATCAAGAAAAAAATTAAAAAAATATTTTTTTAAAAAATAATATCAAACTATCTATCTATACTATACAGTTATACGCAAAACATGACTTTGTTTGGTTAATTGCTTAACACTTTCAAAAAAAAGGCTAACACTTATCATTTTTTATTAAAAATTAAAAAATAAAATTCTACGCTACAGAGTATGCTGACTCAATGCATGCCTCTCCCTCTCGGCAAAAACATTTTCTGTTTATCCTGCAGATTAAAAATATATATAATTAATTAAAAAAATGCCATATAGACAAGCTATACATCTATTAATCCTCTCAAAGTTCCGACACTCAGCATACTTGCATGTCGTTGTCACAGGACTTTCTACTAAAAACCTATTTCATTGGCCATTTATATTAAAAACATATTTGGATCGCAAAATTAATAAATATTTTTCAAAAAATAAGGTTAATTAACTTATATTGAAAATAATATCATAAATTTTGAAAATTTAGTTATTTTATTTCATATTTTACCTTTTATAATAAAAAGTAAATATATAAATAAAAATAAATATTAAAATCAAGTCATTCATCGCACAAGTTATATGTTATTTTAAGCGTAATAGGCTATTCTAAGCGTAATAGGTTATGATTGGTTGTTTGGTTAATATATTTCTAAACAATAGTTAACACGACTTTCAAAAATATTATTAATATTAAAAATAAAAAAACATGTATTTTTTATTCTTCTAAAATTAATTCAAATTATAATTCTCTCTGAGTCAGGGAGAAAATAATCTCATAATCAATTAATTTTTAATAGTTAATACACATCAGATGAACACAAATATCATATTTAAAAATTAAATTAAAAATACATGAAATTGAAAAAAAAAACTTGCATTCTCTTACTGTCTTACATAGACCAACACGAAATAAGATTCCTTACATTGAAATAAGATTTCTTATGTTTAAGAAATACTGATAACTAAAAACTGGATGTTTTCGAAATAAAACGAAAATTTGAATTTAGGCTTTGTACACTAAAATTTTAGTTATAAAATAAAGAATTTATGGTATAAGTATTAAAATATGAGTAGCCATGTCATATTTTTAATATCTTTCAATTTTAATAATATAATATTGATATGTGATGGTATTATTAAATTTTAAAATAAATATATGAGAATCATTATATTCATTATTAACAATATTCTAAATCTTAATATTTTAAATATCCAAATTTGAATCCGTCAAAAGTATATTATAAAAAATATATGTATCATTAATTTCAATATTATATAATTATTATATTTTATTTAATTATTTTTTAGGGATATTCTCAAAGGTACCATCGTAAAATTGACTTATTCCACTGGTACCATCAATTTATTAACTTCTATCCGTGGTAACCCTGTACATTTGTTTTTTCAGTTGGGATACCACGTGTTAAGTAAAATTTAAGAGAATTGATTTTTGACTGGAAAATAAATCGTATATTTGAAATCTTTGCGGAAAATTAGATAAAATTGATTCTTAAATAATGTAAAATGGAGTCAATCTGAGTGAAATATTAATGGTCAAAGTTTGGTATGAAGTTTAAATATATCTCACTCATTTTAACCCCGATTTACATGATTCAAAGGTCCATTTCATGTAGTTTTTTTACAAAGTTTTCAAATATACAATTTGTTTTCCGGTCCGAAATCGGTTCTATTACATTTTACTTAACACTAGGGCTGAGCAAAACCGAACCGAAACCGAAAAACCGAACCGAACCGTGCTAATTCGGTTCGGTTCGGTCCTAAATTTTTCAGAAATTCGGTCTATTCGGTCCGGACCGAATAGACCGAATTAAAATTCGGTTCGGTTCGGTTCTTTTCACAAATATTTCGGTCCGGACCGAATAGACCGAATAGACCAAATCATAAATACTATAATTTTGTATTATATATATTTTACATATATCTTAAAAATTATAATCAAAATTTTTAATTTGTAATTATATTTATGGAGTATTAGAACTCTACATATCACATTACTTTAATTATATTTTAAAATTTATAATTTGTGATTTAATTTATAATGCAATTTTATTTTTGAAAAAAATTTCGGTCTATTCGGTCCAAAATCGGACCGAACCGAATTATTTCGGTTCGGTTCGGTCCGGTCCATAATATAACTTCGGTCCGGTTCGGTCCCAGAAAAAATGACTATTCGGTTTTTCGGTCTATTCGGTTCGGTCCGGTTTTGGACCGAACCGACCGAATGCTCAGCCCTACTTAACACAGGGGTATCCCGAGTGAAAAACCAAATTTACAAGGCTACCATAGGTAGAATTCAATAAATTGATGGTACCAACGAGAAAAGTCAATTGTACAGTGGTACCATAGAAAATATCCCTATTTTTTATATTTTTTTTTATTTTTACAAAAATTATTATATAAATAATGATATTATGTTATAATCAGCCCGTGCGAGGCTAGTAGAAATATATATTTCAGTCACATAGCGCACACTTTAAGTGGCCAGCCGAGCATTGTAAAAACCTATTACCAGCATTACCATTAATGTTATATGTCGAGTAACATAACCAAAATGGGTTAGTAACGAGGCCCATTGGACTTGGACCTTACAGGCCATAGGGTTCAACTATCCAACCATATAAATTTAATGTTATTCATCATAAATACAATAGTGTTAAAATATTGGGCTCCATGAAAGAAAACAAGATCCAGTTGTTCACTAACTCCCCCGGTCTCCGAATACAAACACATAGCAGGCTTCCCAGGTGTAGTGTAACACCCCCGACTTAAAAATAAATATTAGATGAAATGAATGGAATAAATATTCTACTTATGTGTTACTTGACATCTGTGTTTGATGTTTACATGCGATAAAATTTATAAATTTTTAATTTTTATATATCTAAAATAAAGTATAAATAATTCTGATATTTTTCTAGTAATTTATATGTCATTATATGATTTTATAAAATATTTATAGATTTAATTACATATTTTTCAAATTAGATATTAATTATTTTGAATAATCGGAAATCGTCCAACTTTAACGGTTTTGACGTTTTCACCACCGAGAAGTTTTAGGAAAACTCATTTCTATCTAAATTTGATTATTTTGAGCATTTTCCGTGTTTTGACTTTTTCAATCCGGAGTACGGTTTTACCCATACGGTTCCCAGTACAAATTTTATGATATTATTTTAGTTTCGATAAACCAAATATTTTTGATATACGAGATATATTGATTAGAATCCTATCTTATCTTTTCGCAGTACGTGCAATCCTATCTTATCTTTTCGTAGTACGTGCAATCCTATCTAGTCTTTTCACAGTACGTGTAATCCTATCTTATCTTTTCACAGTACGTGCATACCTATCTTATCTTTTCGCAGTATGTGCAATCCTATCTTATCTTTTCGCAGTACGTGTAATCTTATCTTATCTTTTCGCAGTACATGCAATCATATCTTATCTTTTCGCAGTACGTGCAATCCTATCTTATCTTTTCGTAGTACGTGCAATCCTATCCTATCTTTCTGTAACTATTCATAAACCTTACAGTACCTTGTTCAGAAAAAGAAAACCAAACAGAAAAAAAATCTTATAATTACCTAGAGAAAATACATATATTCATAGTATTCTTCATAATCAAACGACGATTTGAAGGCGTTATCAAACTCCGATTTTAGCATGCAAGTAGTCGAATCGAAGCTCGTAACAAGTATAATCAAGTTTTAGCAACCATATCACTGTAAATTCAAGTGGATGAAAAATTGATAGTAAAATCAATTTAAAGTTCGGGATTCATAAAGAATAAATTAAGCGGTGCACGGTAAGTATATATTGTACTATTTCCTTGTTGATGTTTTGATCTTTAAATGATGATTGATTTGATTTGACTGATGATTCACCAATGAAAAATGAGGTAAATATATACTGTACTATTTTACTATTGATGTTTTGATCTTTAAATGATGATTGATTTGATTTGACTGATGATTTACTGATGAAAAATGAGCTAAGTATAATGTACTATTTCACTGTTGATGTTTGATCTTTAAATGATGATTGATTTGATTTGACTGATGATTCACTGATGAAAAACGAGTATTCTTGCACTGATACTTGATGAACTGATGATGATGCTTCCTTTTTGGAAGTAAGCTAAACCAATTATTTAGTTGGTCGGGATCCCAACTTGATGAACTGATGAATTGATGAACCTATCGTGCTTGAATACTCTGTTTTAATCCTGTGAGAACTATTTTGATGAACTCTTGATGATTGTGATAAGCTTTTGATGATTCACTGATGAAAAATGAGGTAAATATATATTGTACTATTTCACTGTTGATGTTTTGATCTTTAAATGATGATTGATTTGATTTGACTGATGATTCACTGATGAAAAATGAGTATTCTTACACTGATACTTGATGAACTGATGATGATGCTTCCGTTTTGGAAGTAAGCTAAACCAAATGTTTAGCTGGTCGGGATCCCAACTTGATGAATTGATGAATTGATGAAACTATCGTGCATGAATACTCTATTTTAATCTTGTGAGAACTATTTTGATGAACTCTTGATGATTGTGATAAGCTTTTGATGATTCTCTTGTTTAAAGTTATTTTATTTTAGTTGATGATTTGAAACTGTGGTTTCTAGATAAACCTCGGTTGAAATATACGATATATGCTTATTGAGCTTTATGAGCTCACTCCTTTATGTCACTAACTCTCACAAGAAAGATTTCCGGAGAAGGATGTTAAGGAAAAGATAAAAATTTGATGAATTAAGGTTTTAATGGGTGGCGGAAAGCATATATTGTTATAATGAATAAAGTTGGTGTAATAGATATATGTTTGTTCCCGGTTAGGGACTTTTGATGAATCATAAAATTTTGTTATAGACTGAAGATGTTGTACGAATTTTATATTATTAATTAAGTTTATGGTTATGTAAGCATATATCGAATTTGTAGTTAGTTTGGCGTCCCCGAGTCGGGTTTCCGAGGTCATCCCGGGGTGGGGGGCGTCATAGGTGGCATCAGAGATAGGGTTTTGAAAAGGGAAGGATATAAGATTTAGAATCCCGAGTAGTAAAATTTTAGGCTCGAAGAATGTTTAGGAAATGCGTAAGTGTAGGTGTTGGACGTGAGCACTTTAGGACGTATAACATGTATAGTGCTCGATGATCGTTATGGTGGCGTATACTATGACGTGTGCAATACTCGGTTGATCGTTAGTGTGGAGTATGACATGATATGTGTAGTACTCAATAATAATTATTGTAATATATATTCGGAATGAAGTAGGATTGTAGGTAAAGATGGTTGATGGAAATTCTAGTGGAAGTGGATTTGGTGTGCAAATTAGTCCCGAGATGCTATTGGTTTTAGCAAAGATAAGAAATATGTTAAAGAGCTTAACTGAGGAGTGAACACATGTGGATATTCCTACTATGGATGCTGAGCATGTGGAAAATATAGAGTGGGAACGTGAGAATAAGCGAAGATGTACCTACAAAACTTTTAAGGATGCGGATCCCCCTGTATTTAAAGGAGATTTAGATCCACATGCAGCAAACACATGGATTAAAGAAATGGAAAAGGTAATATATATCTGAATGTTTGGAGGAACATAAGGTAAAATTTATAAAACACTCTTTAAGGGGGGAAACTGTTTTCTAGTGGGGTACAGTTAAGAAGACTGATGATTGCTCTAAGATGACTTGGACGAGGTTTAAGGCGTTGTTTTTCGATAAGTATTTCCCGACATGCATGAAAAATGGGATGGAGATGAAGTTTTTAAGACTGAGGCAGGAAGGAATGTCTGTGTCGGAATATCTATCCTAATTTTTAGAACTTTCTAGATTTGCTTCTCATCAGGTCGATACGGAAGCTAGGAAATGTCAAAGGTTTCAAGATGGACTAAAGACTCAAATCAGAGAAAGGGTTTCTTTATTGGAGCTGGAGTAATTTGATAAGTTGGTTGGAAAAGCTAGAATTACGGAAAGGGACTATGAAGCTCACACTCAATTCTTCAATAATAAGAAATGAGGAAGAGAGACAGAATTGAGTGTTAACTCAGGATTTAAGAAGGACAACAAGAAACTACATATAAGGAAGAATGAGAATTTTCGGGGAAGTGATAAGAAGATCACTACACCCGAGTGTAAGAAATGTGGACCAAAATACGGTGGCGATATTTGTTATTGAGTTTATGGGTTGTGTTATAATTGTGGAGAAAGGGACATATAGCATCTCAATTTTCCAAGCCTAAAGCGATTTCTTGCTACAATTGGAGACAACCAGGTCACTTATCAAGGGACTGCCCACAAAAATGAGTCAAACAAGAAGTTGAAACTAAGGGAAATATGACATCTACAACCAGATCTTTTCAGCAATTAGCACCTAGGACAGTGGCAAGAACCTACGCAATGACGACTCGGGATGCCAAAAAATCTCATGATATGGTGTCAGGTACGCTTCAACTTTGTGCTCAAGATGTTCATGTTTTATTTAATTTGGGATCAACCCATTCTTTTGTGGATACAAAATATGTGGATAAGTTAAATGTATATGTGCAAAGCCTAGATAATGGATTGCTTCTAAAACTTCCAAACGATAAGAATTTATTTGTAGATAAAATCTATCGACACTGTCCCTTATTGATTGGTAAACACACCTTCTTGGTAGATTAGTTACCTTTGGAATTGAGAGACTTTGGAGTGATTCTGGGGATGGATTGATTGTCGAAACATAGGGCAAATCTAAATTGTAATAAGAAGCGAATATGTTTAATCGACCCAAATAAAAAGAAAGTATATTTTAAAGGAGATAGTGTAGAAAAACCCAAGGTTATGATATCGGTTTTAAAGGCTTGTAAGATGTTAAAGAAATGTTGTGAGGGTTTTATGGCATATGTTGTGGGAAACGAGGAAGTTAAAAATAAAGTTGAGGATACGCACATAGTCAGAGAATTTTTAGATGTCTTCCCGGAAGAGTTGTCGGGTTGCCACCTGAAAGAGAAGTTGGGTTTGGTATTGAACTGGTGCCAGAAGCCCAACCAGTATAGAAAGCACCATATCGGGTGGCACCCGCAGAATTAGCGGAACTTAAGATTCAACTACAAGAATTATTGGACAAGAAGTTTATTAGGCCAAGTGTTTCTTCTTGGGGAGCGGCTGTATTGTTTGTGGAAAAGAAGGATGGTTCTTTAAGATTATGCATCGATTATAGAGAACTAAATAAGTTGACAGTGAAGAATAAATATTCATTACCATGGATAGACGATCTTTTTGATCAATTACAAGGAGCTACCTACTTTTCTAAGTTCGATATGCACTCTGGCTATCATCAATTAAAGGTAAAGAAAGAGAGCATTCCATTGACGGCATTTAGGACGCGATATGGTCATTATGGGTCTATAGTGATGCCGTTTGGAGTGACAAATGCACTGACAGTGTTTATAGATTTAATTAATCAAGTGTTTAGGAATTATTTGGATAAATTTGTAATTGTTTTTATTGATGATATTCTCACATACTAGAAGAGAGAGAAGGAACATAAGGAACATTTAAGGATAGTCCTATAAACTTTGAGGAAAGAAAAGTTGTATGCCAAATTTTCAAAATGTGAATTTTGGTTGAGAAGAGTAAGTTTTATTGGACGTGTAGTTTCGGAGGAGGGAATTTCAGTTGATCCTGCAAAAATTGAGGTAATAATGAATTGGGAAAGACCAAGGACTGTGACAGAAATTCGAAGTTTCCTAGGTTTGGCCGGATATTATAGAAAGTTTGTCCAAGATTTCTCGAAGATAGTGGGACCGTTAACGAATCTTACAAGGAAAGACATTAAGTTTGTCTGGCCAGAAGTTTGTAAGTGAAGTTTTATTGAGTTTAAGAAAAGATTAACATCCGCTCCGGTACTTGGGTTACCAGAGGGGACTGAAGATTTTATGATCTATAATGATGCATCAAAAAAGGGTTTGGGGTGTGTACTAATGTAACGTGGAAAGGTAATTGCTTATGCCTCTCGACAATTAAGAAATCATGAGAAGAACTACACCACCCATGATTTGGGACTGGCTGCAGGAGTTTTTGCTCTTAAGATTTGGAGACTACTTATATGGAGAAAAGTGCAAAATCTTTACCGACCATCAAAGTTTAAAATATATATTTTCACAAAAGGATTAAAATATGAGACAGAGAAGATGGTTGGAGCTATTGAAGGATTATAATTGTGAAATTCTATACCTGTTGAAGAAAAATATGCAGTATGAAGAAACACCAGTTGAAATAGTCGATCGTCGTGAGCAGAAATTGAGAAATAAGGTTATATCTCTCGTGAAGGTGATTTGGCGAAATCATGAGATAGAGGAAGCAACTTGGGAACCCGAAGAAATGATGAGGGCAAAGTATCCCCACTTATTTCATAAGACATGTATGGATTAACCTTTGAATTTCGAGGGAAAAATTATTTAAGGGGGGGAGAATGTAACACCCCCGACTTAAAAATAAATATTAGATGGAATGAATGGAATAAATATTCTAATTATGTGTTACTTGACATCTATGTTCGATGTTTACAAGCGATAAATTTATGAATTTTTAATTTTTATATATCTAAAATAAAGTATAGATAATTTTGATATTTTTCTAGTAATTTATATGCCATTATATGATTTTATAACCGATTTATAGATTTAATTATTTATTTTTCAAATTAGATATTAATTATTTTGAATAATTGGGAATCGTCCAACTTTAACGGTTTTTACGTTTTCACCACCCAGAAGTTTCGGGAAAACTCATTTCTATCTTAATTTGATTATTTCGAGCATTTTTCGTGTTTTGACTTTTTCAATCCAGAGTATGATTTTACCCATACGGTTCCCGGTACAAATTTTATGATATTATTTTAGTTTCGGCAAATTGATAAACCAGATATTTTTGATATACGAGATATTTTGATTAGAATCCTATCTTATCTTTTCGCCATACGTGCAATCATATTTTATCTTTTCGCAGTACGTGCAATCCTATCTTATCTTTTCGCAGTACGTGTAATCCTATCTTATCTTTTCGCAGTACGTGCAATCCTATCTTATCTTTTCGCAGTACGTGCAATCCTATCTTATTTTTCGCAGTACGTGCAATCCTATCTTATCTTTTCGCAGTATGTGCAATCCTATCTTATCTTTTCACTGTATGTGCAATCTTATCTTTTATTTTCGTAGTACGTGCAATCATATCTTATCTTTCTATAACTATAAATATCCCTTATAGTACCTTGTTCAGAAAAAGAAAACCAAACAAAAAAAGTCTTATATTTACCCAGAGAAAATACGTATATTCATAGTATTATTTCATAATCAAACGAGGATTGGAAGGCGTTATCGAACTCCGATTTTAGCATGCAAGTAGTCGAATCGAAGCTCGTAACAAGTAGAATCAAGTTTTAGCAACCATATCATTGTAAATTCAAGTGGATGAAAGATCGATAGTAAAATCAATTCAAATTCCGGGATTCATAGAGAATAAATTAAGCGGTGCACGGTAAATATACACTGTACTATTTCACTGTTGATGTTTTGATCTTTAAATGATGATTGATTTGATTTGACTGATGATTCACCAATAAAAAACGAGGTAAGTATAAACTGTACTATTTCACTGTTGATGTTTTGATCTTTAAATGATGATTGATTTGATTTGACTGATGATTTACTGATGAAAAATGAGCTAAGTATAATGTACTATTTCACTGTTGATGTTTGATCTTTAAATGATGATTGATTTGATTTGAATGATGATTCACTGATGAAAAACGAGTATTCTTGCACTGATACTTGATGAACTGATGATGATGCTTCCTTTTTGGAAGTAAGCTAAACCAATTATTTAGTTGGTCGGGATCCCAACTTGATGAACTGATGAATTGATGAACCTATCGTGCTTGAATACTCTGTTTTAATCCTGTGAGAACTATTTTGATGAACTCTTGATGATTGTGATAAGCTTTTGATGATTCTCTTGTTTAAAGTTATTTTATTTTAGTTGATGATTTGAAACTGTGAAATCTAGATAAACCTTAGTTTAAATGTACGATATATGCTTATTGAGCTTTATGATCTCACTCCTTTATGTCACTGTTATTTCTAGTGAACTAACAATGAGATTTATAGAAGGGGGGTTGAATGTAAATCTCAAAACTTTTTCAAGTTTTGAGCAGTTTATAAAGACTGTGTGTTCAAGATGAACAAGTGTGTGAATTGCTTTAAGCTGATACAGACAGATATATATTCAAACACAAATGTAAAGAACACAATAAACCTTTAAAAACTTTTCTGGTGGATTTGTTGTTCCACCAGAGATGGTATTTCAGAAATTCTGTGATCTAAGAATTTGATCACAGCTGCATCCTAGTACAAACTAGATAATTTTTCTCTCAATATTTTTCTAAACAGCTCTGGAAAAATTCTTATCTAATTACTAGCTATTACTTGGTTTATATATTACCAAGTTTACAAGTGAAGACAATGATATAATAAAATAAAGTAAGATCTCCACTTGTTTCTTCTCCAGTTCACTCCAGTACTTTGTTGACTTAATGTCTCTTTATACTAGAGTAGAACGGCTGCTTTTTCTGATGTTCCTGAAATTAGGCTTCCACATTTCAGTTATCTCTGTTCACCCACGTGCCTCTGTTTGTAGGTACAACTACCACTTATCAACGGTTAATCAGAACATCCGTTGAAGCTTTCATCCGTTGATACACTCATCCGTTGAAGGATGTTATCCGTTGAAGCTTTCATCCATTGATGCTCTCATCCGTTGAAGGATGTTATCCGTTGAAGCTTTAGAGACATCCGTTGAAGCTTAGCTTCTCATCCGTTGAAGGTCTTTAAGTCATCCGTTGATACCACTTCATTTATACAAAATTACAAGGCATGAAATATTTACAATTGGCCTTCCTATATGCATATCTTCTAGTAGTCAACATGACTCATAGTTTCTCTCAACTTCTAAGAATTACATCTTAAATACAGAGACTGAAATATGCTACAACACTAGACTTATTTCTAAGTAAAGCTACACCATCAACGGATAGCCAAAGTGGTCTTATCCGTTGAGGCTACAGACACTGAATTTCTACTTAAGTGTTTTGTTAAACATATCATCAAACTAATGCACATATATTCCTAACAATCTCCCCCTATTTATGTCTATAAGAATTGTAGGCATAAATTCAGGGTTAACTTGATGATAACAAAACACTTAACAGATATATGAAATGAAACTAAGCAGAAATTCAAAAGTGCTGCAAAAGTGTATGTACTAGGAGGTAATTGAAGATTTACAGTATTTCCAAGGGTGCTCCTCTAGCCTGAGCAAATCATTATTTTCTTCTTTGTTCCTTGGTTTTCTTTCCTAGCCCTTTGTCATTTTCCTCAATTTGGAGTTGGAGTTGTCTGAAGAATTCAGCTTCATCTTCAACACTGATATCCAACTTAGATTGCATTTCCTTGAGAGTTTCATTGCTGGCAATCTTGAGTTGGTCTTCAAGTCTGAAAAATCTTCTGACTCCTTTGTCATCTCTAAATTCCATCAACCAATGAGGTGATTTGTGAATTTTAGTTCCCCTTTCTTGAATGAGTAAGGTTCTGGGCAAAGCATTGGGTTCCCTCCAAGTCTTCCTTATGTTGGCAATCTTGTTGAGAATTTCAGTCTTGGCAGTTCTGGTAAAGCCAGAATCCTTCTGTATGGCTGAAAAGACTCTGACCAAGGTAGAGTAGCCTTCATTCAGAATCCTGTAGAGAGGCCATGTTCTTTCCCCAGCTCCCTTGTATCTGAACACCAATCTCTCTGGTAGCTGTCTGTAGGCAGCTATTCCCCTTACTTCCTCTAGCTCATCCAGATAGAGATTAATGTCTGAAGTTTCTTTTATGTCACAGATGTGAACATAATCATCTTTAGAAATGGGTGGCTTAGGGTTAGGTTGTTGTTTTTGAGTGAATTTCTTAGAGGTTATGGGAGGTGTAGATTTGGGTTTTCTTTTCTGTTTCTTTGGTAGTGGAAGAGTGGTTAGAAAGGTAGGCAATTTGATGGTGTCCCAATCAATAGGTTCCTCTTTTGGAATGATTGGTTCACCATGGATGTTTATAGTGGGGTTAGCAACAAGAGGTTCAGGTATGGAAGGTAGTGGTTTAGATATAGATTTGGTTATTTCAATATTATCTTCACTCCTTCTATGTGCCTTGGCCTTTCTTCTATTTCCCTTCTGCCATTCCTCTCTTTCTTCCATACTCTCACCAAATATACTCCCAAAAACCTCATCTAGGTCTGCAATCTTGTCTTCACCCCTGACTTCAATTCCTTTTTCTTCTTCAACTTGACTTGACTTTAGCTGTTGTTCAAGCTTTGCTTGTGCTCTTTTGTCAGCCATTAGTTGCTTGACTTCTTCCTTCTTGGCTATTGAGAATTTGGAATGTCCTTGCATCACACATATGCTCTTTCCCTCTCTAGAGATAATAGCCCTATTTCTCCTTACAGCCTCATCCATGGTTTCTTTGAGATAAGCAATACTCCTACCTAAAAGCTTGTTCTCATCAGCTTTTGGAGGAGGAAAGTCCACTTCTTTTAAAGGATTCTTTGTAGAGTCCTTATTGGATCTTTTATTGGGCTTGAGAATTATAGCTTGTAGTTCTTTGGAAGAAGCTTCTCCATCCTTATGTCTCCCTACTGGCTTGAGCTCCATGTTGATTGGTTCAATCTTTGTGCTATATTTCACAGATGTTGATTTATCTTGTGTAGAGCCAAACAACAGTTGCAACCTTTCATCAATTCTCCTCCTTTGCTCTTTCACTTGAATTTCAGCTGCTGCTAGCTGAATCAAATCAATTCCATCAGGCTTTCCTTTGATTTGAATGATTGGAGAAGTAGTGATGGCAGGAACTAGCACTTTAGATATTTTGATTTTTGTAGATGGCTCTCCTTCCCCTTCCCTTTTACTCTCCCCCTTTTTGTTATCATCAAGGAGAGGTGTCAAGCCTTGTGCTTTTGCCAGCTGCATTAGGAGACTGGTTTGAGATTGTTGGTTGTGAAGAATGGTGGCCACAGAATCTTCAATAACTTGAACTCTGTCTTCCAACTTGGCCAGCCTTTTCTCAGTAACTGATTCCTTTTTCAATCTCAAAACCAAGTCCTGCAATGTACCATAGGGCATGACTGAATCCAATTTTTCAGAACTGTAGGATTTCAAGTCAGCAATATCCTTTCTGAGATCATCCATACTCAGATTCTGCTTTACTTGCTGCAACTTCATGAGATGCAGTGAGTCCAGGTGAGCTTGAAGGATAGCCTTGATACTTGCATGTGAAGTGTTCTGAATGGCCTGTTGAATAGTGTTGATTTGTTTGACTAAGGAGACATTGAATGCCCCTGATCTATACTCCTTTGTCAAAGCCCATTCAGGTAGATTTGAAATTGAACTAGGGCCTTCATCTCCCCCTAAGTTCATGCTTCCATCAAAAGAAACAGAGTCATCATCATCAGAATTTACTCCAAATTCCTCAGATGGCTCACCAGCTATAGAAGGCATCTTGTTAATAGCAGCTTTATCCCTTTGAAGAGATTCTGTTGTGTGTACTAGATGTAGTGTCTTTTCTGCCTCCTCATTGCCCTGAGCAGCCAACATTTGATAGGCTGACACAGGATGAGTAAAAGTGTCAGCATCCAAGGAAATGTTATCAATTACAACTTTGTAATGTTGCTGAAATTGTCTTTCCTTTTCAGCATCATCCACAATCATTGACTCAATAGCAATGGCTGGTTCCACCCTTATATCTACTGTACCTGCCTTTCTCTCTTTTTCTCTATTTTCTTGCATCAGGGGCTCCCCTGGCTCACACAACTCACTCCCTCACCTTCACCTACTAAGGTGGTACTCCTCTCACTTACTTTTGCCATGCTGGAAGAAATAGCATGTATTTTTGAGCTCTCAATCTCTCCTTTTGCCTGGGAGCAACCCAGCCTCTCACTCAAATTTTCACTCCCTTCCCTCAATCCTAAGAGTGATTGCACAGTATTCATGTCTTCTACACTTGGAATTGATTCAGTTATTTGTGGAGAGACTATCAACGGATGTGGAATATCCGTTGAAGGTGAAACTGATGTTATCAACGGATAACTGCTGTTAAGCTTATCCGTTGAAGAGCAACCACTTGTCAACGGATGAGTGATATCCGTTGAAGAAGGAAAAGAAGTTGAAATTGAAAGTGATATAACTGTTGAATCTGTGTAGATTGACTTGAGATGTGGTGACACAGATCCTTCAATTATATCTGAAAGAATTTGCGGGTGATCCAACAAATCATCTAAGAGATGATGATCACCTGTATTTGAGTGGGGCTCCTCCCTGAGTTGTAAAGAGGGAGAATCAGGAATTGATGGGAATAACATATCCACATCCAGAGATGGTGATGAAGTGTTTGGTGATTGATGTGTGATTATTGTGAGAGAATGGGGCTGTGACTCCACATTTATTGGAGCCACATCAAACTGAGTTTGAGAAGGCATAGATACAGATGGATGTATCTGTGCAGTGTGTGCACCCTGTGTAGAAGATTGGGTTCTAGCCTTCTTTCTTCTAATAAAAGCTTTTGTTGGTGAGTGTTTGGCTTCAGTGTCCCTCCCTCGTTTGTTCTGTGTTCCTGGTTGGGAACTATTTTCAATAGTAACATCCTTTTGGGAGGATGCAACTAGGGATGCGCTAGATACCTTTTCAACCACCACAGCTTTTTGAGAAACTGTGGCTTGGCTAGCATGGGTACCACTCACCTCTCCCACCTTATCCTGGGGGGCTTTTTGATGTTCACCCCTCCCCTCACCACTCACTCCCTGTTCACTCCCCTCAGGGTTAATGGTTGGTGTTACAACTGTTGTCTTTTGAGAAACAACAGAGGTGGTTTTCTTTGTCTTTGATTTTGAAAGTTTAGTTTTGGTGACCTTGGTAGAAATCTGTTGGGGCATTATCACAGATTTCATGGCCACACTAGAAGATAAAGAAATAGAGGGGTTGGAAGAAGTAGGAGTTGTAGAAGCAATTACCTCACCTACCTGAGGTGCATTCATGATTGGTAAATATACCAATGGCACACTGCTGTTGAGATCCATTCTCAATAAATCTGCAAGAACTCTTTTCTCTTGTGCCCAGCACTTGAGTTTATTATTCTCATTGATTATGACCAAACCTTCAGCAACATGGTTAGCCAATAACATAAAGAATCTAGCATAATAGATGTTATTAGGTCTATTAGCTTTGTTACCTAATCTAGTACCCAATTCTAGCATCACATAGTTGCTAAAGTTAAAATACCTATCAGAAACAAGCATATAGAGCATATTAACAAGAGATGAAGTTATGGCATCAAAATTACTAATTTTCCCAGAGAAAACCTTTATAAAGGCATCCCCAAGAAAACTCCATTCTTTCCTAAGGCCTTTTCTTCTAATACTCCCTAAACTAGCAGAGTTAAGAGAATAACCTATGGAATCTAACATGCTGGATACATCATTATCAGTGTGTGGTGTCATGGCATTGTTCTCAGGTAATCTAAAACATGCTTGTAAATCATCACAGTTAATACAGTGATTTTTACCTTTGAGAGTGAAGGAGATAGTCATATCTATGGAGTTGAACTCAGCAGTTGTCCAAATCTCTTCAACTACTTCACAGTAAATCGTTGGGGCTTCCAGCATTGCATAGCTAAGTTTACAGTTTTTGATGAAGTCCATCATTTTGTGATAGTCTGAATGGGCTTCATTCTTTTCTACCAAAGCTATGAAATTGTTCTTCTCATAGATGAACCCAGATTGAGACATAATTTTCACGACTGGTGCCATTGTTGTGAGTAGAAATTGCAGAGAATAACTTGAAGGTTTTGCAGAGAGAAAATGGTAAATGCTTGAAATTTTAAGAAAGCATAAAGTAAAAATGAAAAATCAGAAGGGCTTATATGCTTTTTAAAAAAAAATTAGTAAAAGATTAATCAATAAGTATATGTTAGTGAATTTCAGCCGTTTAAGAATAAACTGTAAGTATTCTAACAACTACCTTTAAAACCAATACATACAGATGTATGTATGAGTATCAACGGTTAAGAAATTAGAATCAACGGCTGTGAAACACCTGAATCGACTGATGTGTCATTTCAACGGATAAGGCAAATTGTCATCCGTTGAAAGGTACTTCAGTTTTATCCGTTGACGGATAAAAATTCCAGAAATGTATTTGTCTTTCAACGGATAATGAACATCCGTTGACAGAACAATTTTGACTTTCAACGGATAGGGAACATCCGTTGATGGAATAATCCGTGTTAGAAGTCAAATTTGTTCTAGTGGCTAATACATTTCAGGCTTCAAATCAAATTGCAATAAAGACATGAATTTTAAGAGTAATTAAGCATACCTAGCTCACTTACCAATCTTGTGAATGTTGATTCATCAAGTGGCTTGGTAAATATGTCAACAATTTGTTGTTCACTTGGAACAAAATGTAGTTCCACTGTACCATTCATGACATGCTCCCTAATGAAGTGGTACTTGATATCAATGTGCTTGGTTCTTGAGTGCTGTACAGGATTCTCTGTTATGGCTATGGCACTTGTGTTGTCACAAAAGATAGGAATTTTATCAACATGAAGTCCATAGTCAAGGAGTTGATTTCTCATCCATAACACTTGAGAGCAGTAACTTCCAGCAGCAATATATTCAGCCTCAGCTGTAGAAGTAGAGACTGAATTTTGCTTTTTGCTAAACCATGATACAAGCTTGTTTCCCAGGAATTGGCAGGAGCCTGTTGTACTTTTTCTGTCTATTTTGCAACCTGCATAGTCTGCATCTGAATAACCAATTAGATCAAAGCCAGATTCTCTAGGATACCAAATACCTAAATTTTGTGTACCCTTGAGATATCTGAAAATCCTTTTGATAGCTATTAAGTGAGACTCCCTAGGATCAGCTTGAAATCTAGCACACAGACATGTAGCAAACATTATATCTGGTCTGCTAGCAGTTAAATATAAAAGTGAACCAACCATGCCTCTATAACTTGTAATGTCCACAGACCTTTCAGTCTTATTTAATTCAAGTTTGGTGGCAGTGGCCATGGGAGTTTTTGCAGATGAACATTCCATTAAGTCAAACTTCTTTAAAAGATCATGAATATATTTAGTTTGACTAATGAAAATTCCATTACTAACTTGTTTAATTTGTAAACCAAGAAAATAGGTTAGTTCTCCCATAAGGCTCATTTCATAATTACTTTGCATTAGCTTAGCAAACTTTTTACAAAGTTTATCATCTTTAGAACCAAATATTATGTCATCTACATAAATTTGAACAAGTATACTAGAGCCATTAACATTTCTAAAGAAGAGAGTCTTATCAACAGTACCTCTAGTGAAGTGATTCTTCAAAAGAAATTTTGATAAGGTTTCATACCAGGCTCTAGGTGCTTGCTTCAGTCCATAGAGTGCTTTCAACAGATAATACACATAGTCTGGAAAATTTGGATCTTCAAATCCTGGAGGTTGACTTACATAGACTTCTTCCTCTAATTTCCCATTTAGAAATGCACTCTTGACATCCATTTGATAGACTTTGAAATTGGCATGGGCTGAATAGGCTAGAAAAATTCTGATGGCTTCAAGTCTTGCAACAGGAGCATATGTCTCATCAAAATCTATTCCCTCTTGCTGAGAATAGCCTTTAGCAACCAATCTAGCTTTATTTCTTATGATAATGCCATTTTCATCCATCTTGTTTCTGAATACCCATTTTGTGTCAATAGGACTCTTGTTCTTTGGTTTGGGTACCAGCTTCCAAACTTGGTTTCTCTCAAATTGGTTTAGCTCTTCCTGCATAGCTAATATCCAATCTGGATCCAATAAGGCTTCTTCCACTTTCTTAGGTTCCTCCTGAGATAGAAAACTACTATACAGACATTCATCTTGAGTAGCTCTTCTTGTTTGCACTTTAGATGATGCATCACCAATGATCAGTTCAAAGGGATGATTCTTGGTCCATTTCCTTTGAAGTGGAAGATGAGCTCTAGATGAGGTGGCCTCAGTATTGTCATGATGTGAGACAGAGTGTTGACTAGTTGAAACTCCCCCTGAGTTGTTGGTCCTTTGCAGGGTACTTGGAGTTCTATCAACTGATGATGTAAATCGATTATCCGTTGATGAGATATGATCAACGGATGCTTCATTTTGTACTTCAACGGATGATGCACTATGTCTTTCAACGGATACTGCATTGCCTTTATCAATGGATGCAGTATTTTGTGCATTATCCAAGGGCATGTTTTGAATCCCTTTTGAAGTGTCATCTCCATCAATCTCCTCTTCACTATCATCACAATATATCTCAATGTTGTCAAATTTGAGTCTCTCATATTGTCCCTCATCTGTTAGTCCATCAATCTTTTTGTCATCAAACACAACATGCACGGATTCCATAACAATGTTGGTTCTTAGATTGTAGACCCTATAAGATTTTCCAGCTGAATAACCAACAAATATCCCTTCATCAGCCTTTGCATCAAACTTCCCTTTATGGTCAGATTGATTCCTTAGTATAAAGCATTTACATCCAAAGACATGAAGAAAGTTTAGAGTTGGTTTTCTTCTCTTGAACAACTGATAAGGAGTCATGCCTTTAGCTTGATTGATCAAAGAGATATTTTGAGTGAAACAGGCACAATTAACAGCTTCAGCCCAGAAATATGTTGGTAACTTTGATTCTTCAAGCATTGTTCTGGCAGCCTCAATTAAAGATCTGTTCTTTCTTTCAACTACCCCATTTTGCTGAGGTGTTCTTGGAGCTGAGAACTCATGCATGATTCCATTTTCTTCACAGAACAGCCTCATTGATAAATTCTTGAACTCAGTTCCATTGTCACTCCTGATATTCCTAACTTTCAAGTCAGGATGATTATTGATTTGCCTGATGTGATTGATAATGATTTCACTTGCTTCATCCTTTGATCCAAGAAAATAGACCCATGAAAACTTTGAGAAATCATCTACAATCACTAAGCAATATCTTTTTCTTGCAATTGACAATACATTGATTGGTCCAAACAAATCCATATGTAGCAGCTGTAATGGTTCATCAATCGTTGTTTCAAGCTTCTTCTTGAATGATGCTTTCCTTTGTTTGCCTTTCTGACAAGCATCACACAGACCATCCCTTGAGAATTCAACAAGAGGAATTCCTCTTACTAAGTCCTTTTTGACTAGATCATTCATTGTCTTGAAATTCAAATGAGATAGCTTCTTGTGCCATAGCCAACTTTCAACTGTACGTGCCTTGCTGAAGAGACAAGTAATAGATTCTGCATCTGTAGAGTTGAAGTCAGCTATGTACACATTTCCTTTTCTAACTCCAGTTAGAACCACTTTGTTGTCTTTCTTACTAGTGACAACACAGGCTTCAGAATTGAAGGAAACTGTATTCCCTTTATCACATAGTTGACTGATGCTCAGTAAGTTATGTTTGAGACCATCAACTAATGCAACTTCATCAATGATGACATTCCTTGTTGAAATCAAGCCATATCCCATAGTAAACCCTTTGCTGTCATCTCCAAAGGTTATGCTAGGGCCAGCTCTTTCCTTAAACTCTGTGAGCAGGGAGAAATCTCCTGTCATGTGTCTTGAACAGCCACTGTCCAAGTACCATAGATTTCTTCTATTTCCCTGCACACCATAAAATCAATCAATTTGATTTTGGTACCCAAGTTTCCTTGGGTCCATTCTTGTTAGCCTTTCTCCTAGACTTCATTCCTCCTGCATCTCTAGACTTAGGTAACTTTGAGTCAACCTTGGTCTTGGATGTAGTTGGTTGAGGTGTAGGGTTAGTCACAGAATCATTTAGCACATTTGGAATATGATAAGGCATGGATTGTGCATACATGTTATTCCACATAGGCATATTGTATGGCATTTGAGGCATACTAAATGCAGCAAGATAAGGATTGTTAAAATATGGCATGTTTGCAAAATGTGCATAAGGATTCTGTTGAGACATAGTAGGCATAGCATGTAGAGGTGATGCAGACATGTTAGGCATGGAAGAGGGTACAGTTATGGGGGTTTTCTTAATAGATTTGCAATTAGCAGATAGATGATTAACACTACTACAATGCACACAGCTTTTTCTAGGAGCATACCTATCAGGTGTGTAATTGTTATGTTTGTTAACACCTACCTTCCCATTTCTGTTAGATTTTCTTTTAGTTTCCTTTTTATCCTCAACCATCTTGAGCCTATTATTTAACTGTTCTAAGGTCATGTGCCCTATATTCACCTTACTGACATCTTTGTATGTGCTTGCTTCTTCTTTCACAAAGTTCTTGGAAGTTGAACCAAACTTTTTGTTGAGTTTCTTTAGATTTTCACTATTAGAAACATCTGCCTGTCTTAATTTAGGAACCTTCAACGGATGCTCATTTTCTTCCTTCAACGGATAACCTTCATCATCCGTTGATTCCACATCCGTTGACAGCCCATCAATTAATTCCAGTTTCTTTTTGTTTTTATCCCAGGCAGTTTCACAGAATGATTCAATTCCTTGGACCTTGGCAATTTGAGCACTAACATCCCTAGATGTTTTCCAAGCTTTAATCACCTCTTGCTCTCTCTCTAATTGATTAGAAAGTATTTCTACTTTCTTAATAGATTCAGCTAGTTCATTCTCAACAGATATACAATGCAGCTTGGTTTTCTCTAGGTCAATCAACTTATCTTCTAATATAGCATTTCTATTACTTAAAAACAGATTGTTCTCTTTAATCCTACTATTTTCTTTAGCAAGAGATTTAAGAGACACACGCAAATGATATAATTCAGTAGACATGTCATTAAAAGCATCATTGCACTCTTCTTTAGTAAGCTGTGTTACATCAGTAGTGATTACCTGAGTTGTTACCTGATTGCTTGATGAACTAACTTTATTTTCCTCAGAATCAGCCATGAGAGCTAAGTTGACATACTCCATATCTTCATTCTCTTCCTCTCCATCAGCTGCCCAATCTTTTTCTTGAGTAATGAAAGCCCTTTCCTTTTGCTTGAGCAGATCAAAATATTTCTTCTTGTAATCTACTTGGTCAAATTTGTTCTTTTCAGAAGTTGGCTTTCTGCACTCACTTGCAAAGTGTCCACTTATACCACAATTGAAACACTTGAACTTTGATTTGTCCACCATGTTCTTATGAGGTTTAGTGGCTCTAGTGTTTTTCTTAAACTTCATCTTTGCAAATCTCCTGGACAGAAATGCAAGATGCTCATCAACACTATCAGAGTCATCTTGACTGGAGTTGTCTTCATTCTCAGCAACTTGCTCTTTTCCTTTGCTTGATTCCTGATATCTTGTACCATCTTTGGAGTTTGATGTAGATCTCACAGTTTCTTGTCTGCATTCCCTCTCATTTTCAGCTACCAATGCAACTGAACTTCCTTTCTTTCTCCCCTTCTCCAATACCTCATCCTGTTCCAACTCTAGTTCATAAGTCTTCAAGATTCCATATAATCTTTCAAGAGTGAAGTCCTTATAATCCTGAGAGTTTCTTAAGGAGACAGTCATGGGTTTCCATTCCTTTGGCAAGGATCTTAAGAATTTAAGATTTGAATCCTTCACTTGGTACACTCTGCCATACAGCTTCAATCCATTCAACAGCTTTTGGAATCTGTTAAATGTGTCATTTAAAGATTCATTTTCTTCAAAATGAAAATACTCATACTGTTGAATGAGAAGCTGCATCTTGTTCTCTTTTACTTGTTCTGTACCTTCACACAGCAGCTGAACTGTGTCCCAAACCTCTTTGGCAGTTGAGCAATTTATCACATTATCAAACATATCCTTGTCAAGACCATTAAACAAAATGTTCATAACCTTCTTATCCTTGTGGACTTCTTCTGTGTCTTCCATTGTCCATTCTGCTCTAGATTTTGGAATGGATTGACCAACAACAATTGTGGTCGTAGCAACTGTGGCTACTTTGTGGGGAATGTGAGGACCATTCTCAATGCAGTTTACATAACCTTCATCTTGGGAGAGTAGATGAAGGTGCATTTTCACCTTCCAATGGTGATAACTGTCTTTGTCAAGAACTGGGATCTTTACTCCAATATCCTTCTTACTCATCTTTGTTAGTTTCCAAGATCTTTAAACTCTTTGTTTGTCAAGAGCCAGCTCTGATACCAATTGTTATTTCTAGTGAACTAACAATGAGATTTACAGAAGGGGGGTTGAATGTAAATCTCAAAACTTTTTCAAGTTTTGAGCAGTTTATAAAGACTGTGTGTTCAAGATGAACAAGTGTGTGAATTGCTTTAAGCTGATACATACAGATATATATTTAAACACAAATGTAAAGAACACAATAAACCTTTAAAAACTTTTCTGGTGGATTTGTTGTTCCACCAGAGATGGTATTTCAGAAATTCTGTGATCTAAGAATTTGATCACAGCTGCATCCTAGTACAAACTAGATAATTTTTCTCTCAAGATTTTTCTAAACAGCTCTGGAAAAATTCTTATCTAATTACTAGCTACTACTTGGTTTATATATTACCAAGTTTACAAGTGAAGACAATGATATAATAAAATAAAGTAAGATCTCCACTTGTTTCTTCTCCAGTTCACTCCAGTACTTTGTTGACTTAATGTCTCTTTATACTAGAGTAGAACGGCTGCTTTTTCTGATGTTCCTGAAATTAGGCTTCCACATTTCAGTTATCTCTGTTCACCCACGTGCCTCTGTTTGTAGGTACAACTACCACTTATCAACGGTTAATCAGAACATCCGTTGAAGCTTTCATCCGTTGATACACTCATCCGTTGAAGGATGTTATCCGTTGAAGCTTTCATCCATTGATGCTCTCATCCGTTGAAGGATGTTATCCGTTGAAGCTTTAGAGACATCCGTTGAAGCTTAGCTTCTCATCCGTTGAAGGTCTTTAAGTCATCCGTTGATACCACTTCATTTATACAAAATTACAAGGCATGAAATATTTACAATTGGCTTTCCTATCTGCATATCTTCTAGTAGTCAACATGACTCATAGTTTCTCTCAACTTCTAAGAATTACATCTTAAATACAGAGACTGAAATATGCTACAACACTAGACTTATTTCTAAGTAAAGCTACACCATCAACGGATAGCCAAAGTGGTCTTATCCGTTGAGGCTACAGACACTGAATTTCTACTTAAGTGTTTTGTTAAACATATCATC
Source organism: Apium graveolens (assembly GCF_009905375.1). NCBI lineage: Eukaryota > Viridiplantae > Streptophyta > Magnoliopsida > Apiales > Apiaceae > Apium > Apium graveolens. Next base: position 313,500,643 of record NC_133648.1, on the reverse strand, counting down.
AAACTAATGCACATATATTCCTAACAGTCACTAACTCTCACAGGAAAGAGTTTCGGAGAAGGATGTTCAAAAAAGGATAAAAATATGATGAATTAAGGTTGTAGTGGATGGCGGGAAGCATATAGTGTTATAATGAATAAAGTTGGTGTAATAGACTTATATTTGTACCCGGTTAGGGTCTTTTGATGAATCGTAAACTTTCGTTATAGACTGAAGATATTGTATGAATTTTATATTTTAAATTAAGTTTATGGTTATGTAAGCATATATCGAATTTGTAGTTAGTTTGGCGTCCCCGAGTCGGGTTTCTGAGGCCATCCCGGGGTCGGGGGCGTCACATGTAGAGTCCTTGAAAACATCAAAAAAGTCCAGCTTAAGACTCGATAATTTAGTGGAGAGAGAATCAGAATCTCCTATAGGTGTTGGGTAAGGAGAATTCTCCAGCAGAGGCAACTGAAACCATAGCTGGAGCAAAAAATATACAAGTAGGGGAAGGTCGAAGGGGGTTAATATTGCAATAATAAGAAAAAAAATCAACATATGATAATATTTACCTGTTATTATTTTCGTTAGTAAATCTAGAGTTGTAAACACCAAAGCAAAGAAATATTAATCATAAAACTTGAGAGGTTTCTATGAGCCAATACAACATAAAGATACGAAGCCAGCTAACCAAAATCGAGAATATGCATCCCCACAAATTGAGGACTTATTACAGCTACACAATAACTTAACAAAATTAAATACTAAATTAATTGATAAACCAGGTTAATCCCTAGCAATTTTAGGGATACAAACCAAAGTTAATCAGAATTCACCAAAAAATCAAATTGTAGAGGTTGTGGACAATGTGCAAAATCTAGCATATGAACATTATCAAATCGTAATTAGCAACTAAATGAAACACTTTCTCAAAGGACTTTGTTACCCTGACTTGGGTTACTCGAGTTTAACTGGAATCCACCTTGAGAACCAACACGCAAAATATATAACGTACATAACAAGGCAAAATTATTTACTAGCGCTGAATTTAAATTCCATTTAAATATTTTAAAAAAGTTGAGTGCATTCTCCTTTCTTATAAATTTGAATTAATTTTTTATTTAGGAATGTGTTAAAGATTTTTTGATAGACATATTAAAAACAATTTTAATTGTTAACAATCATATCCTTTTTCAGATATGTTTAAAAAACAATTAATTATGTAACTTATGTATAAATTCAAATTTTCCTTCTCGATAATTTTGAATTATTTTTCTGTTTTAAACTACTTACACCTAAAAATGTTTAAAATAAAAAAGGTCTTAATTTTACATGACGTTCCTGTAAACTTGAATTTTCATTATTAATAAATTTAAATATTTATTCTATTTTTATTATCGTAAATGAAATTATAATTATTAACATTGTAAACTTTTTTATTTATATGTGTTTGTTATAAGTTCAAAATTTCATCTTGAACGCATATTCTATTTCAAATGTGTAATTTAATTTGAAAATCAATTTTAGGAGAATTTTAAAAAATATAAGATAATGGATATTGTGTAATTGCTGACAAGAAGTTTAAAGGAAAAGAGAAGATATGAGAGAAGTCAAAGATTTCAAAGCCTAAAGCCAAAGTTGTTGCAAAGAAGAAATCAGTATCTAAGGAAACTAAATATCAAATGCTGATAGATCCAATCTATACGGTAGTTCAAGCTTATGATACTAATTAAAAATGTGAAGAAGAAGAAATCAGCCAAGCTCACCAAAGAAGGAAGATTTATGGAGCAGACTGGGTTGATAAACTGAAATTAACCTCTGACATTGCTCAAGTTAAAGAAGCAGTTCAGAATGAAAAGTAAAGTCTGATATTCACTAAAGCAAGACTGAATATGCATACTTGATTCCTGCATTTAGATAGTTTTCACATCATCAATCGAAACTTGTCCATTTTTGTGGTGCCCCAAAATGCGGGTTCAAGGATCTAGGAGGCCACGCCATCTTGAATACTATATAACACTTATCGCATATCACAATATAAATACTCTCACTTTTACAACCCCACACTTATCCCACACACACTTATAGGTTATTATCTTGGAAACGAACCATTCATTACTAAGTAAATCAATCCATAAACTGATAATTATTACAACCCAAAAGTAATTAAGTCTTACCGGGGAAATAACCTTTAAGTAAGGTTAGTCCGTCGGCCAAATATTCATTTCTTATTCATTATCTTACATAGGTCATACTTGTAAATAAGCCGGACTAAAAATAACTGAAAATCAATCCACCTTATTCGGTCTACCTGTGGTACAACACCAAACATCCTACGGAACAGCTGGACATTTCCTGGCTGTGAGTTTCATGATAGAAATCTTGATTCACTGTTGTGTTGTGTCAATTTAAGAAAACAAGTGTTAACTATAATGCCCAGCATAAAAATGTACAGTATGAAATGATTGTATAATAAACTCAAGTATAATGCTATATATGATAAATGCATTTTATTAAAAATAGTTTTCCTTGGTGTTACACACCTTCTTTTGAAAACAATTATTTAATGAATTTATTATCATGCGAATACCTTAATGGTAAACCCAACACCTAGGCTTGGGTTACGGTATTGCATCACAATTCCAATTGGAAGAATTTAGGACATTCACTGGAGCCACCGCATACGATGATCAGTCGTACCACGGAAATAGTAACCTTTTCCACTAGTAGAAGGACGACACCTTCGTATCCCGGTTATCACCCTTGCCGCATTCGGGCTACGTGTCCCATTTTGGGTATACACATACTTCACAGGTTCCTGAGTACACAGAGTACCTTCGCCTGCGGTACCTTTGGTAGTCTCCCTAGTATACATAGTACTAGAGTCTACCCCTCCCTCCCTTGTCCTTTAAAAGAATCCTATCATATCTCGAGAACTCGAACCATATTGAAGTTCTCCAAGCGTTTTGCTTGTTGATAGTAACAACTTATCTTATTAGTGTATATATATATATATGTACTTCCGAAATTTTCGGAGGAAGTACTAGGGATGTGAGTTGACCGTTGTCAACAGATAATTAAATAAGGGGGAGTTTCTTTCAAAACTATATTCAAAATATTTTAAAATAAGTTGAAATAATATTCTCTGACGATCTGAAATTATTGGAATGATTTTCCGAAAATCAGGAAGTATTTTAAATCGGGTTTTATGATTTTTAAATCATAATAATTCATTTAATAAATAATTAATAATTAAATATTAATCGTTAAATAATTAAACCTCGAATAATTATATTTTAAAAGAATATTTGAAATAATATTCCTCAACTAATTAAGTTTAAGTAATTTAAGTAATCTTTAATAATGAATCAGGTTTAAAATAAATAGTCGTTGGAGAATACTTCTCCTATAATATATGAATAGTTAATTAATATTTATTATTTGAACAATAAAATATAGTTGAGGGAATACGATCTTTGGAAATCGTTTGATAAAAGTTCGAGGTATTTAATGTTTCGTAAGTGGACGTCGAGTCCTTTAGAACACAACTACTACGGACTTTAATCGTCCTAAAATATCATCGGAATGATTCCCGGATTTTTATTTTAAAATCCCGACAGACTCTCGGTCTTATAATTATACGTCACGCTCGTGGCGACATTAAATATTTTACGACATATACGTATCATACAACATCGCTACATTATGCGAAAACTCATATACTTAGTATCACGGCAAACATCGCATTTATGCAAGTGATAATAAAACAATACTTTCACAATACAACAGTATATGGAGTTGGGTTCGTAAACTTTCATGGGTATCTCGAGGTGGCAGATGCTCTAGGTTCCGTTCAGAAATCTATAACCATAAAGACAAATCGTTTCGTTAGGTCCCGTTCTAATTTACGGCGACTCGCATTCATATGCTACTTATTATGCACCCTCTCAACATATATTACCCTTATTATTTCTTTAAGTACTTATTCATGTTACGGTCGCTTCCTTTTTCGAAATGCCTTATGTCCTTTTTACATATTCATCATCGGCTCCGCTTATGAATTCTAACGGCTTTCAAATCGTTTGGTCTTGGCTCCGATATTTTTATAAAATTAAAAAATCATTATTTTTACTTGAAATTTTTATAGAGGTTAAGGAACTCTATTTAATACTCTCTGTAAAAATTTCATGATTTTTGAACATTTTAAGTCGATCATTTTTATTTCCAAAATTCGTGATTCGTAGCAGTTTTTGTCGCGTAAATCACTTTTAGTAAAACAGTCATAACTTTTGATCCGTAAATCGGAATCAAGCGATTCAAGCGCCTAAATGATCCTTATAAAATTTTATATCATAATCAAGTGTTATTTTTCAAGAAACTATAGTTTATATCTTCTGGACTTTCTACAGAAACTTAATGTTATGTTTTGTTCGTTTTAGCGAGATTACGATTACGATCCGAGTTTCGTTTACGCCTTAAATCTCTATACTACCACCAACAATCATCATATCATCATCACCAAACTAACTCCTCTCAAGAACATCATATTATTGAGACAACAACCATCAACCTTAAATTTACTTAACTAAACATTAAGATTACAATAAATCATTCACCAAAACTATGTTTACAACTATGTTCTAAAAGATTCTTGAACTTAAACCGTAAATAAAGATGGGCCAAGGATTTATCCCTTTCTTGAAATTTTGAGATGTGTTCTTGATGACGGTTAAGTCTTGGGAGTGCTTGGTAGGGTTTTTGGAACCTAAATCAACCATTAAAATCAAGAAACCAAAGAAAAGTTACTATTCATATTATTCACTATCATTCTTCTTGAATTTATTTCACCCATCAAATCTTGATAAAATGAGCTTAAAATTTTATCTTATCTTAGTTTAGGATGTATGAAGCTTGGAAATTAATGAGGGATTTTTTCCATGATCAGTGCTTGGAGTTTTGAATTTGAATTCTTCTTATTTCTTGCTAGGGCCGAATGAAGAAGAAGAATATGGGAGAGAGATTTTTGTGTTGCTTCTTGCTTGCTTCTTGTATAAGACTTATGTTATATGTTTGTATATTCTCTAGTATATAACCTAAAACTAGAGTTATGTTGGAAAATCTTTGAACAAATCTTGCTAGCTTTTCTTGATTACAAGCTAAGCTAGTTAGTTTTAGACTTTAGCTTACTTTTAGCTTTAGGTGATCATTCCTATATAGTTTAGCTTATTATTTGATAAAGTAACCATGGTTAAATTTCTACCATGGTTAGTTAGCGTGATACATTTATTTATTTGTTTACGCGTTTGTTCGGTCGCTTAATCGTTTTCGTAATAATTTCTCGTAAACGGTTCGCAGCGTAAATCCATTCGTATTTATTCTTTATGTTTTGAAGTATCGTTCTTGGATATAAATATGTAGGGTTTTAAATTTGTAATTATATTGTGATTCCCGTAATCCTCGATGATTCGTAAATATGGTCATTTTTCAAAGTTCGTTTTCTTCGAAAACTAATAGCGTTTATATACACTCATTTGGCACGTATAATCATGTTATCAACTCCGAAACTCAATTTCTCATGCACAACATAGTGTGGGCTAAAAAGTTTTCCCCGTCTGTGAGGGTTACTATTCATTAAGCATTTTTACAAAGTCTCAAAAATTCGAGTTATTACAATATTTCCATAATGAACAAGTTTGGGGAGATTGTAATGAGCAATTGATGATATCAAGCAGAAACTATCAGAAGTTCACATCAGAATTTATATCAACAGATGATGATGATATCAACGGATGATGTAATCAGTATTTGTCACATCAGTTGATCTTCGATAAGGAAAAGGAAACATGAACTCAAGGCGGTGAATGACTTTATCTCAGAAGCATTGTACTAGGTTTTCTTGTTGTTAATAAAATAGGATTCCTTATACATTGTGTAGTTGTGCTCTATATAAAGCACATATTAGGTTCATGCTATAAGCATTACGACATTGTTATATCTTTCGCATAATCTAGCAGCTCTCAAGGATAATTGTTCATCATTTCGAGAGAGTACGTTTGTAATCAGTTTTTATCTGTTAATTATAAAACTGTTGATTTTGTTGAAACATTGTCGATTTGATTGTATTACTCGTATGCCCCTTTATATATATATATATAGGGGCATGATCAAATAGAAACCAAAATTAAAATGAAAACTAGGAACCAGTCTAAACAATTATATCAATCTAATCTAATGCTCCCTTAAAAGCACCACACCCAACTAATCTGCACCATACCACACATAATCTCAGCTTTTCCCCTTCGTTTTTAATTTGATTTTTCCCGTCAAATGGTAAGTTTTTTTAATCCGACTTCACTGTATTTTTCTCCACCTCTCAATGATCGATTTACATACCATATATGATAGACTCCCTCTGTCCTTTTCAATTGTTTACATTTTTTAGAGAGTGTCCGACACACATTTTAAGGTGCATATAAAGTATAGTTCTGTAATTGTTTTTACAATTTTGTTTTTCTGAATAAAAATTAAAACATTCAACTTTTATTCAGAAAAAGAAAATTGTAAAAATAAGTTACATAACTATACTTTTTAAGCACCTTAAAATGTGTGTCGGACACTTCCTCCTAAATGTAAACTATTGGAAGGCACTGAGGAGTATTTCAAAGTAATTTTTTTAAAAAAAATATTTGGTTTCTAATTTTAATTTTAAAATTGGTTTTTATTAGAGTAGTCGTGTGTGTTTGTGTATATATATACACTATTATACAAAGCTTGAAATAGAAACTAAAAACTAATATAAGCCATTAGATCAATCTAATCTAATGACCACCCTAAAAGCAGCACACCCAACTAATCTGCACCCTCTCACATACAATCTCAACTTTTTTCTTCTGTTTTTAATTTGATTTTTTCCGTTAAACGGTACGTGTTTTTTAAATCCGACTTCATTGTAGTTTTCTTCATCTCTCAACGATCGATTTGCATACCATATATGTTATATTTCGAAGTAATTTAAAAAAAATAATTTCTAATTTCTATTCTAAAATTGGTTTTTATTAGAGTAGCCCCCCTACATATATTATTCGGGTATTTTTTGGGGTTTTAGATTCAGATTGGGTTTGGAACGAGTTTCAGATTTCAGATCGGATTTTAGATCGGTATATCTAAAATGGGTATATCAGTTTAATCATCAAAGTTAACGGGGTATCATTTGAATCACTAAAGTCATAATAAATAGCATACATATACCTCAAAATATGTGCTCTAAAAATAAAATTTATTTTATAGAGTTCTATATATTTTTCTTAAATCCTATTACAACCAAATGAAAATGTATGAATTCTAGTATTTTCTATAACATAATAAGATTTTTTAAAGTTTATCCACTATTTATTTTTAATTTTGTAGTCATTTGCTTTATTTAAATAAAAATAATTAGTAGATAAATTTTTAAAAATCTGAAAAAATCATCTAAAATACTATGAATTCATAACTTTTCATTTGGTTGTAATAAGATTTTAAAAAAATATTTAGAACTCCTTAAAATAATTTTTAATTCTTGAGCACATATTTTGAGTTATCTGTTTGATATTTATTATTACCTTAGTGATCCAAATGATACCCCGTTAAGTTTGATGATTAAACTGATATATAACCTTCAGTTGAGTGACCACTTTGATATTTAACCCTATCTAAAATCTATTTTTTTTTGGGTTTAAAAATTAATATCCAAATCCAAAAAATCGGGTTCGATAATTTTAAAATTTCGGATTTCAAATCGCGTATTTGTTGGATCGAATTATTTTGCTGTCTTTACATGTACCATGCTTAGATATACGAGGGCCAAAATAAATCAGCATAGTGTATTACTAAATTAATATGTAATATTTAAATATAATAATAAATGTATTTAATTATGTAATATAAATATAAATATATAAAATATATTTTAATATTATATACGGTGCAGTGTAATTTGAACTGTGATTAACCCACACCGAACATGCGACTTTGTAAAAAAAATATTCGAACACAAAAATTGATCCACAACCCGCTTTTTACAGTAGAGTGTGTGCGATACAACTCCCCTATTTTCAACTCCCCTACCTATTTTCAACCATAGGACATTTTATTAACCTCCTCCTTTTCGATCATAGTATGGAATAATAACGGAATAAACTGGGTGAACTAATATTTAAGTTCCTTTTGAAAATTCAGTGATTTTTTTTTTGCTTAAATAAATGTCTGAAAATAGTAAAACGAAAGCTTAATAAATCCAAAATCATACTATATTCGTTTTAAATACCGATTGCAATTTGAAAGGTAAAAATCCTTTTATAAAATATTTTGGATTCAAAATCCATCATAAACAGAATAAACATAATTCTAAATGTGCTTCCCATATCATTTTCTGCATATTCAGCTGCGCAAGGATCATAATTTTTCTTTTCATCTCGACAGAAAAATACCACTACTAAATTGCATTTGCATATACAGTGACCTTGTATGACCAATTGACCCTGGTCAAAAACTAAAAGTTGTTACGCGGACCAACTTATATTCATGACACAACTTTTCGGATATATTAGTAACTTTTTTTATTCGTAAAGCTAAACTTTTCAAACATTTAACGTTTCAGTTACAAAAAGCTTATATTTACACTACCTACAATCACAAAAATAGTATATTTACATTTTAATTACTTTTATTATAGAATATTAAAGAATATAATATGAATCTCTTCACAAAAATGGACTTTTAACCTTTTAAAGGCCCAATAATAACCAAATCACAACCATAAATAAGCCCACAGAAAGTCTCCGCCGGACAGTTGAGTAGCTACGACTACAAATCTCAGATCACTTATAAATTCTCTCTCTCTCTCTCTCTCTCAATCTCTCCCAAAACAATAAAACAATAAAACAATAAAACTCATTTTCAATGGCTGGTGAGAGCTTGGCCACGTCACTACCGGCGACGCTCCTCGAGAATCGTGACCTGTTAATGCTTCTCACCACCTCAATTGCCGTTTTGATTGGCTGCGCTGTCGTTTTGGTGTGGCGCAGATCGAGCCTGCGATCGGTTAAATCAGTTGAGCCGCCGAAGCTGATTGTACCGAAAGTTGAAATTGAAGATGAAGTTGATGACGGTAAAAAGAAAGTTACCGTGTTTTTCGGCACTCAAACTGGTACTGCTGAAGGCTTTGCTAAGGTAAAAATAATTATAACTAATTAATTATTAGTTTAATTGTTGAATTTAATTGTTTTTATGAGTTTTTGTGTGTAAAATGATTATAAATAATTGTTTAATGGTTTAATTGTTGAATCTTAATTGTTTTTATGAGTTTTTGTGTTTGTGTTTAGGTTAAGTGTTGTTTAATTTGATATGATTTGTGTAATTGTAAGTTTTCAACTTGATTCAATACTTCGTTTCGATTATTGGATGATTATGTGTCTGTAGATGTAGGATTATTTGACAAAGGTCAACTGTGTTGATATGATATGATTGGAATGATTATTATTGTTGTTGTTGTTGTTGTTTGTGGTCAGGCTTTTGCGGAGGAGGCGAAAGCGCGGTACGAGAAGGCGAAATTCAGAGTTGTTGATTTAGTGAGTTTTGTTGTTTTGATTTGATTTGTGCGTTTTGGATTGAGGTTTTGTGGCAATTAATGTGTGAAATGAATTTGTAGGATGATTATGCAGCGGAGGATGAGGAGTACGAGGCAAAATTTAAGAAGGAATCTTTTGCGTTTTTCTTCTTAGCTACGTGAGTGGAATTGGTTTTGGATTTTGGTTGTAATAGTACAATGTGTGGTGTTAACTGTTTATAGATTTTGAGTATTTTGTTTTGATGTTGTAGATACGGTGATGGAGAGCCAACCGACAATGCGGCTAGATTCTATAAGTGGTTTTCGGAGGTACATTATGAACGGCCCAGTATTTTTAGTAAAGCAAGTGCAATGCTAAGTATATTCGGGACTCATTTTGTTATTATTTGGTTTACAACAGGGCGAAGGTGAAGAGAGAGGAGATTGGTTAAATAAGCTTCAATATGGAGTGTTTGGCCTTGGCAATAGGCAGTATGAACATTTTAACAAGGTGCGGTGGTGTATATGTCTTATCTTCTAAAAAATTACAATGGACGTGTGCATTTACTCATTTGTTGACAGTTACTTTGCTAAACTCAATTTTGATCTTGTTCACTGCACATGTAGATCGCGAAAGTTGTTGACGATGGTCTTGCAGAACAGGGTATGTAGATTTCCATTTGTCCTCACATTTGTGTGATTGCATTGCTTAGTTTGATATCCGTTTTGCTCCATTAGTTTGATACTAAGCTACTAGTTAAAATGAAAATTACCAAAGAAGAAATTACGTTGCTTTAATACTCATTATACTGATGGTTGTATTTAAAAGTAAAGAACTATTTTAGTGTAAATTCCAAGACGTTGCTAAATCTTGTAACATTGTGTTACTCTGGTATTTATTTCTAGCTACATCATTTTGGGAGTTTTTATTTGCTTATTCTAAGATTCTTGTCATATTATAACTTTCCTTGTTCTACAAAAAATTAGAAGCAAAGCTACTTGATATTACATTGTTTAAGGAACTGTTAGCTGTCTGAACTTGTTATATAGTTTAAATTAGGGGCTTAAGATGGATTTGCACGCTGCTGCTCCTTTTTTATATGTTGCCTTCTATGCTTTTTTAATGTTTCGTTTGAATTATACTCTGTTTCAAGGTTGGAAAAACTTAAATTCCAAGTTCCAACATCTATCTTCTTGCAGTCTAATAAACTGTATAAGCTTGTTCTGCTATAATTTATAAGGTGGTACGGAATCTTCATTTATTCGGCCGCTTCCTTGACTTAACATTGTATATGCACTTGTTGGATTCTTCTTGTCCAGTTGTCCTCCTTTTTTAAATTATTAGATGCAAGATAATATGCTTGAGCTTAATAACTGATTAATATCAACTGGTCCTTCCTACATGTCTATTACACGTATATACGTAGCAAAGGGATACTTTTTTTATATTATTAGATGGAAGTTAATATGCTTGAGCTTAATAACTGATTAATATCAACCGGTGCTTCGTACATGTCTATTACACGTATATACCTAGCAGAGGGACACTTTCCAAAACTTGCAGCTGCTTTAGTTTTTTCCTTTATTTTTTTGTATTCATTTAATATGACCGTGTCATTTTATCATCTACATCTTATTTACTTGTGAGTCATGATTATAGGTTGAAATATACCGGGTTAAAATATATTCAAGATGAGATATACTAGAAATACAGTTGCTGTCATTTATTTAACAGATTATGCACCTAATAAAAAAGCATGTATCTTTAGTGAAGCATAATTTTACTATGTAATCATTTAGTTCAATTATGAATTTTGCTGATACTATTTCTGAATTCTGAGCATTTTTCTAATCTTTTCCATTATTTGCAGGAGCCAAGCGTATTGTTGAAGTGGGTATGGGGGATGATGATCAATGCATTGAAGATGACTTCACCGCATGGTATGACCTAAGAAGAAACTTCATTTTGAACTTGTGATATACGATCTTGTTTTTCTGGTAAACTAACAGAAGGGATGTTTGCTAACCTTGTTAAATCTCTGTAAGGGGTCGAACTTCTATATGCGGTCTGAGCTAAACTTGTTTAATAAAAAAATTGTCACCTCTGGACGAGTTTTTAAAAGCTCTAATTCTCTATACCTCAAAGGCTTTAAAAAATTATCTGGATAAATCTAGAGAGCTTCAAGACTGGGTTTTTAATCTACAATATCTCTGTTGGGCAAGTATTTTGGTCAAATTGAGGAGCGAGTTACATTAATTCATTTCAGTTTTATTATTTATAATAATATCAGCTGGTTAATTTAAATTGTTGGTGTGCGGACGTTAATTTATTTCAGTTTGTTGATTTAAAATATTGGTTTGCAGTGGCATGCTTAAAAAATCATTTGTTAACTTCTTTCTGCAAGTTTTTACTGTTCAATAGTAAATATTATATAAATTTTGTGGTGTATAAGTTTTGTTAAATTGAATTTAAAGGAACATCATAAATAATGCATCTCTCTTATATATTACCTTACACAGTACTAATATGTTTAAAAACAATAAAAGGTTAAAATTGTAAGATATCTTTGTTTTAAATTTCATTCAGATATATGATTAAAAAACAATTACATCCAGTAACAAGTTCATGAATAGCCACTATGATTCAGTTTTAACAAACACCCCCTGCATAATAGTCTAATAATCATGTTTAACTCGTGTAATGTAGGCGAGAATTGGTCTGGCCTGAATTGGATAAATTGCTTTTGGATGAGGATGACACATCTGCTGCAACTCCTTACACGGCTGCTGTTTTGGAATATCGGGTTGTGGTTTATGACCAACTTGATGCAGCTACACTGGATCAGAGTTTAAGTTCCCAAAATGGCCATACAGTCTACGATGCTCAACATCCATGCAGGTATTCTATATCAGATTTGATATTTTTTCTAGCTTGTTATATTTATATCTCTGGATTTTAATATATGCTTCTGCTTGAAGGTCTAGTGTAGCTGTAAAGAAAGAGCTTCATAAACCTGCATCTGATCGTTCCTGCATTCATTTGGAGTTTGACATTTCACATACCGGGCTTGCGTAAGTAGCTACATCAATTTTTTAATCATTCTGGTGTCTCTAGGCTATATTAGCTGTTAACTTTTTAGATTAATTTTGGTAAAAACATTTTCGAGAGTATTACAAATAGTTGCCTAGAGATGAGTCTTTTTTTTTGTGAATATGGTATCGGTCATTAATTATTTGGTTTCGTTGGCTGCTTCTCAGATATGAAACTGGTGACCATGTCGGGGTTTACTGTGAGAATCTGGTTGAAATCGTTGAGGAGGCTGAAAAGCTATTAGGCATGCCACCAAACACTTACTTCTCTGTCCACACTGACAACGAAGATGGAACACCACTTACTGGAGGCTCTCTGCCACCTCCCTTTCCGCCATGCACTGTGAGAAGTGCACTGGCAAAATATGCAGATCTTTTGAGCTCTCCGAAGAAGGTAGGTTCTTTTTTTGGAATAGTTCAGTGTGAATCTAGCTCTCTATGTGAACCTATAATCAATTAATTGATTAATGGCTTATGTATTTTAGTCTGCCTTGCTTGCTCTGGCGGCACATGCTTCTGATCCTACTGAGGCTGACCGATTAAGATTCCTAGCATCTCCTGCCGGAAAGGTTTATGTTCCTTCCATTAATATCTCTGAAGATGAATTGTGTTCCTATGTTTTCCTCACCCACACTTAATATCTTGTTTTGCAGGATGAATATGCACAATGGGTAGTTGCAAGCCACAGAAGCCTTCTTGAAGTCTTGGCTGAATTTCCATCAGCCAAACCCCCACTCGGGGTATTCTTCGCTTCAGTTGCACCACGTTTGCAGTCAAGATACTATTCTATCTCTTCTTCACCAAGGTTAATAATTAGATGAACTAACTCTCATGCTCTAGAGACTCATACTTCTTAAAAAAAATTGTATAAGATATATATAGGAGGGTGGACTGAAAATTTGACCCATGACCCTTTTATTTATTTTTTATCTTGATTTTAAAAGTATAAGAGATCGTCAAAAATCTTGGGTAAGTTGATGTTAATTAGATAATAGCAGGATCAATATGTTTTGTTGCTCCAAAATATTGTATTAGATGCGCATTATAAACCTTATTATAGTCCTGCTCTTTTTAGATGTATTTAAATCATATATCTACATTTTTTTCTGCGAGGTAGTTTTTAGTTCGAAATGCAATGTAGCTTTCTACTTTCCATTAAATAGCTTCAACATTATGCATGTAATTTTTTTTTATGTAGGATGGTACCATCGAGGATTCATGTTACTTGTGCTTTAGTTTATGAGAAAACACCTACGGGACGAATTCACAAAGGAGTGTGTTCAACTTGGATGAAGGTATCATTCTCAACTTATGAGAAGCGTAGTAATAATATCTTGAAATGTGATTCGGGAAATTTGGGTTTTGACAAATAACATGATTGCTATAAATTTTGGGAATTGATAAATAAGCTCCTCATTTTACTATTTAAGCTCCAAATTTAAAATTAGGTCATTTTTATTACACATTTTCCCATGTTTTTAACAAGTGGAATTTATTGAATTTGTCTTCATCATTGGCAATTATGTATTTATAAGATACTTGGAGCTTAAATAGTAATTTTTGGAGCTTATTTATCAATTCCCTAAATTTTTAGATGTTGCAATTACTATATAGACCTGGAAACTTAGCGTCCTAGTTATCAATTTTTAGATATGTTTGATGGTGATATGCCAATCAGTTGCATGCTTCCTCAGTAAATGTATAGTGTGTGTGTGTAAATCTATTATAGGATTAGTTCACAAAATACATCGTTGAATCCTTATTTCATTTTGATTTAAAATTGTGTACATTTCTATATTACATAGATGAATTCTCCTTTCTACATGTGATGGTGATTAACTGTTTATCATGACTAGGTTTTGTGATATAGTTACAACCTTGCTCATGTGAATTCTATCCTGTATTTTTCCAGAATGCTGTTTCGTTGGAGGAAAGCCATGATTCTAGTTGGGCGCCTATATTCGTTAGACAATCCAACTTCAAGCTTCCTTCTGATACGAAAGTCCCCATCATTATGATTGGCCCTGGAACTGGATTAGCTCCTTTCAGGGGTTTCCTACAGGTCTGATCTAAAGAAGAAATATTTTATGCTGTGATCCTTTGATTTGCTTATTATTCAGCAGATTTATATGGAATACATTCTATTGATTCAGGAAAGGCAAGCTCTGAAAGATGCTGGAGCAGATCTGGGAACTGCTGTGTTATACTTTGGGTGCAGGAATAGAAATTTGGCAAGTGATTCAATTATCAAAGCCCTGGTTTATATTGTTGTCCGCTGATTTTAATTTTGAGGATGAAAATCTTAATCAATTCTTTTTCTTTTTATTTGCAGGATTTTATTTATGAGGATGAGCTAAATAAGTTTGTCGAAAGTGGTGCAATCTCTGAGCTAATTGTGGCTTTCTCACGGGAGGGGCCCACTAAGGAGTATGTGCAACATAAGATGTTGCAGAGAGTACGTAGTGGTTTTCCCTTGTACTTAAATTTAATATCCGTTTAACTACTTTTAGATTTTGAGCTTCCCCTTTTTTGTTTTATTGGTCAGGCGTCAGAGATTTGGAACTTGATCTCTGAGGGAGCATATATTTATGTCTGCGGTGATGCAAAAGGCATGGCCAGGGATGTCCATCGCATGCTTCACACAATTGCACAGGAGCAGGTATGTGTGTGTTATTTTGTTCTGCTGCCTGCTGAGTTGTTTTAATTTTACCCAGCCATGCTTGATGAGTGTCTCCTGAAGGAAAAGAGAAAGGCCAGAAAGTTATATATGATTACTGTTTGTTTTTGAGATAAAACGTGTAGTTTCAGTGTTTTACAAGGCTATTAGTATCTGGGTATTGCTGAAGTTGGAGAAATCATTTTTGAGAAAAAAAAATCTAAAAGATATCATGCTGATGATCTATTTCCAAATTATTATGTAGAATATAGGATTAACTAATTAGCTACATAAATTTGATTTTCAGGGAGCTCTAGACAGCAGCAAGGCGGAGCTCTGGGTTAAGAATCTTCAAATGAATGGGAGGTATCTTCGTGATGTATGGTAATTGTTCTACCAGTGCAGCCAACCTTGGTTATGTAGAGGATAGTAAATAAGTATATGATGCTATACTTTCCTTAGCCCAGCTCATTGAGGGATGAAAAGATATGGGATATACAAGGTTATTGTGCTTTTCCTGCTGGCAACCCTGCGGTAGGGGGTGCATATTGTTGTCCCAAATCCCTTTATATAAATATATTTTTTTCATTTGTGGGATTTTATGGTTCAGGCAAGTTTTATACGAATTACAGTATTAGGAGAAGACCCAGCTGCTCATATTTGTACTATTAGATGATTGTAGAATTTTTGTCGAAATAGTATATTAAAAAAAATCTATCTGATTGTCATTTGTTTTTGCTATAGATTCAATGTTCCAGATAATAGAATTTTTATCACCATTGTTTGTTCAGTAGAGAAATAATACTAAATAAATCGCACTTGATCTGTATTGGGATTAGATGTGTAAGTCATGTTAAGACCTTAGAACCAATTTTCTATTTACTGTACAAGTAAATCTGGTTTTGAATTCGACTTCAATAAAACTTTTGAGCTCGTTAAGGGATTTGAGTTGATCTGGAGTTGTGAATGAGCTCGGCTCGGACTAAACTGGTTTTGCTCAGACTCGACTCGACTCCTTGAGCTAAAAAATACTCCAAAAATACTCCCTCCGTCCCTTTTAATTATTTACATTTTTTAAAGTGGTCTGACACGTATTTTAAGGTGTATATAAAGTATAATTTTGTAATTTTTTTTTTACAATTTTATTTTTCTGAATAAAAATTAAAACATTCAATTTTTATTCAGAAAAAAAAAATTGTAAAAATAAGTAACATAACTATATTTTTTATAACTATACTTTTTATGCACCTTAAAATGCGTGCAAACAATTGGAAGGGACCGATGAAGTATATGTTAGTGTAATTTAATGTACTGTAGCTGATGTTACTGGGTAGGGCTCTCTTTTTTCAGTGCGTACATATACTTTAATATTTCAAGTAACCCCAACTCTGCTCTGGAAATGAGAAGTTTGAACTCGGCTCGACATATACATGGAGTCTGTTTCGAACATAATTTTTAGGCTTGATAAATTTTAAGCTTGACTCATCAAAGAAAGCTCATGCGAATCAGCTCGGTTCAAGTTACAGACCAAGACCTGTTCCCGGCACAATTCAATTCGCATAGACACCTAAACATGGTTCGAGATTCTGGTTCCACTACACACACTATATCAATTAAACACTAAATTACTGCCTAAATTTTGTCAAATGTTTAGTTCTCATACATATTAATATATTTCTTATTATTCTCCTTGTGGAAGGTTTTTGTATTATTTTTTGCAAACGATAGTTCTTTTTTGCAATGAAATTGACCGCTGGGTCTTTAAATCAAATGATCATTTGCATTTTACACTTTCACGGGAGTAAATTACTTATATATTTTTTAATTATGTGCATTGAAAGAAGGAAAATTCATTTATGAAAATATTATTGTATTTCTTCATCTTAATAATAAAATTTTAATATCATGAACCGTCAGAATTCGTTAATATGGACCTACTAAAAAAATGGTCTTGTTTAGTTTAGTTGAGTTTTGGGTTATAGACTGTTCTATGATTTTAAAATAGTCTTCACACGATTTCTGATTTAACATCTTATCGAATCAAATTTGACCACGATAACTCTTCCATACCTCGAGATGCAGCCCATTTTTACTAAAATTACCGTGGAAGAAAACAATTTATATTTATATATAGGCTGTTTAAATAAAAACTGCCTTAAAATAAAAACTGAAAACTAGGCCCAACCCGCATCATTTTAATACCATCCACCCACCTTACTTTCAATTCCGTGTATACCTGATCCTTCCCCCAAAATCCCACATTTCAACTTACCTCATTATTCCACCCTACCACTATCGTCACCTCTACCACCACCATCACCCTCTCGTTACTACCGTCATTCATGTTTGTTACTTTCCATTTACCACATATATTCCTCCCTTCATATTTTCTGAACTTTTTTTTTGATTCACTTTTTCTTTTTCCCACCTCTCTACATATGGTAATTACTGTATTAATAGTTAAAGTTAGTAAATTCTGTTTGATATTATGGTTGTTACAATCATGATGATTACGGTGAGATAGGTGGTGGTGTTATAATGATTGTGTTTAACGATTAATATAAATACCATGTGTGCTATATTCCGGCGATAAATCACTAATTATACTTACAAGAATCACTAAAATTTAGCTAATTTAACTAATAATATAAAAGGAACAGAGAGAGATATTGAACTTTGTTGGGCCTGGTCCACTTATGTGAGCTATGATTTTATTAAACCCAAATAAATAAATGAAAAAAAAAACACTGGAAAGGGTTCGAGAGCATACAAAGAAATTAAAATGGGGGAGACAAAGCGTTGCTGTGAGTATGGTATTCATACTGGTATACTCTTCAATCACTAAATCGTATGACGACAATCACCAAATTGTATCATAATAATCACCAAATTACACATAGTAATCACTATATTATACATAGAAATCACTATTTACATGGTCTGGAAACCCTAGACTAAATTAGGGTTTAGGGCCTAAAGGTCCTAAATTCTACACCCTGAACCCTAAATAGATGGAATGTTTATCAATTAATTTCCTATTATTAGAAAGAGCTAAATATTTTTAAAACCTATTTAAGGAATTGGTGAACCCTAAAAAATTAGCAACTATTAAATTAAGTTCCAATTTAAATTTTAGATAGTAATTTCTAGATCTTGAATTACTAAATTTTGTAAACAGACAAAACACAATATTCAAAAATATGTTGAAAAGAAAATGGAATTTGAAGAAAGTGAAATACAAGAAAGTCAAGATCAATTTCAAGAGTAAGTACCAAACAAGAAACCAAAAATGAACAAGTGGAAGAGGAGGACACTGAAAAAGATAAAAAAATTACTATAGATTGTGCAAGACATGCCTGTACAATAACAAGACTAAGTCAATATGACAACCCCAACTAAGTTGTATGATAATTTATGTTTGCATTATGTATTGTAATTCTTAAGTCTGTAAAAATGTTCAAAGGCATACTGGAGTCTTTTTCTGTAAACAGTATCAAGCCTAAGAATTCTATCTGGAAGAAGATCAAGAAGATCATGCCTTGGAAGAATTATGAAGAAGTTTGGAGTTGAATAAATCTGTTTTGGGAAAAATATTCTAAATCAAGAGCTCTATAAGTCATAGATTAAGTATTATAGAGAAGTCATTCGAGAACTCCAGAATGACTTATCGAGAAGTCAGAAAAGGGCCATTAGAGAACTCAGAGATATCGACAGGCAAATTTGAAGACATGAAGAATGGAGATATCGACAAGTCATTTCTTCACTGGAGAAATCAGAGTTATCGATAAGTCTATTTGACATTAGAGAACTCAGACTTATCGATAGGTCTATTTGTCATTAGAGAACTCATAGTTATCGATAAGTCTATATGTCATTAGAGAAATCAGAGTTATCGATAAGCCAAAGTGAAGACATAAAGATGAGAGATCTCGACAAGCCAAATTCTCTTACAGAGAACTCAGAGTCTTCGATAAGTTAAATCAACTATAGAGTGATTAGAGATCTCGATAAGTAAATATACTTATCGAGATGTCAAGTTCTCCATATACCAAACTGAAGATCTCGAGATAAAATTCAAAGTACAAAATACAAACCAGTTCAATATCCAAGATTATCAATTAACAAACAATCCAATCAAGTTGGATTGATAAGTCTACAAAAGCAGCTTGAAGAGTGCAAGATCAAAGGGCAGGATTAACTGGAAAAACAAAGTCACAGGCGTGCAAGATTAGCAAAGATACACTAAGCCAGAAATAGAAAGATTTGATTATCTAAAAATAAGGTTTAGTACATGTTGTTGCATGCCGTGTAATAACCAGTGTTTACTGTTCTATAAAGTAAACAATGTATGCTTTGTTAGCTGTTACAATTTAGATAAGAAAAATCTTGTATTCTCTCAAGGAAGAAGCTAAGCTCTTTATCAACAAAGAACCTAGAAATTTTATAGCAAAACATTCTTAATTTTAATATAAAATTAAGTGAGTTTTGAAAGATCTGTGTTCATTATTGTTACATGTTTAATTTCAGTATTAACACATTTCACTACAAAGTTTAATTTACTTTGTTCACCACCATAAACAAATCAAGAAAAGCATAAAAATACTAAAACACATTCACCCCCCTGTGTGTTATTCATTATCTAACAAGTGGTATCAGAGCAAAATCTGAAAGTAAACAGATTCAAGATCTTGAAAGAATGAACACACAGAAAATCAGTAGCATCAAAATCCCTACTTTTGATAAGACTAACTATACTCTATGGAAAAAGAAAATGTTATTGTTTATCAGGATGTCTAATCCATTATATATTCAGATCCTCAAAAATGGGTCATTCACTTCTATGGTAAGAGTTGAGGAATCTACAGATGGAGACATGGTCATCCCAGCTCATTATGCTCTTAAAGACCCTTCAGAGTACACTGAGCCTGAGAAAGAAAAAGTTTTCCTACATAGTGAATTACAGCTGATCTTGATAGAGTCACTTGACAATGTAAGGTACAATAACATTGTCAACTGTGACACTGCTGAACAGATCTGGGAGAAGATTGAAATACTTTGTGAAAGAACTGAGGAAGTTAGGTCAAATCAAAGAAGGATATTGATTTCACTGTATGAGGGTTTTATGGCTAAGCCAAAAGAAGGTATTATTGATGTGTTTATAAGGTTTAATAAGCTGATTAATGACTTGCAACTGCATGACAAATACTATGAAGCTGAGGAAGTGAACTTGAAATTTTTGCTCACACTCCCTGACCATTTGGAACAAAAAATTTCAGCAATCAGAGATGGGAGAGACTTGAGTAGAATAACTCTGAAAGTTCTATATGGAATCTTAAAAACATATGAATTGGAAATGATTCAAAGAAAGTCATTAAAGGCTGGTCAAGGGCATGTTGTAGATGGCTCAAGTGCTCTAATTGTTAATGAAATCCAGAACTCTAATGATGAGCCAAGATCCCAGACTTCAGTTGTCTCAACAAGTGAACAAAGAAACAATGAGTCGCATGAACAAGTCATACTGGAATTGGAAGAAGATGAGTTCTACACCTTGGATGAACTTGATGAGCTAGATCATTCAATGGCCTATTTGGAAAGAAAGTTCTCTAACATTAGAGTAAAGAAGCCAAGATTCTTCAAGGGTAAAGGACAATCATTCAACAAAAACAGCAGCTGGAAAGGAAAAGGGAAGTACACATCTGATAGTAAAAATGGTTACAAAACTGGATTTGTTGACAGATAAAAAATAAGGTGATATAACTGTGATGAGCTAGCCCATTTTGCTACAGAATGCAGAAAACCCAAGAAAGCAAAGAAAGACAAAGCTTATCTTGAACTGGAAGTAAAGTATGAAGCTCTTCTGAAGAAACAAAAAAGAAAATTCTATATTGCAGAGGGAAATAGTTGGGATCATTCTGATAATGATGAAGATGAGGAAGTTGGAAATTATACACTTATGGTCTTAGAGCAAGGAGAGTCATCCTCATCAAAAATACAGGTACCAACTCTTACCACCATTGATTTAAATATGAGTCAATATAAGGAAACTGTTGAAAGAATGAGCACATAAATATTTCATATTCATACAAGTATGGTTGCTGCTAATGAAGAGGTTAGCAGAATGACAAAGATAAATGAGAAGCTTGAAAATGAGAAACAAGAAACTGAATTGTTGTTGGTAGAGCTTGAAGCTGTGAAACAAGAAAATGCATATCTAAAGAACAAGCTCAAGTGTGCAAATGAGATTGAAGTTGTGTTAAGGGAAAAGCTAGAAAAAATGAAGTCAAGTTACAATCTTTCAGAAATGCATCTGAGTTGGTTGGACAATACCATGTGAAGAACAAGCCATGTGCAAATATTGCTATTGGTTTTGATAATGATGCCTTGAATAACAAAAAGAAAACTATAGGTGAAAAGGGAAAGCAAATTAAAATGAAGATGTTCCAGCTATGCTGAAAAAGGTTGGCTCACCTATGTTCAAAGCATGTGAAGTAAATTTCAGTGAAGAGGAGTTGATCATAAAGTAAGAAATTGCTGATGAAGACAGTGAGAGGAAAAGTGCAGAAACAGCTCAAACTTCAAAAACTGAAAAGAAGCTCATGGATAACCAAGATTCCAAGACACCTGTCAAGGAAGCAAAGACTGAAGATGTAGAAAAAAGAAAGAATATAAATGGGAAGATTGGGATAAAAAAAAGAAATAATTTTGCTTATGTTGCAAATGCTCTAAGAAAGAAATGTGAAAAGTGTGGCTCTGTGAATCACCTAACTAACCTTTGTAAAAAGGTTGTTAGTAAGCCAGCTAAAGGAGCCTGCAAGTATAATGAAGCCAAAGCAAATGATCCCTATTCATTCTGGATTAAGTTTGACTGCATTCCCTGTAACTTAAAAGTAATGAAAAGTTATCACAAGCTGAGAGTAGATCTCAAAGAAGTCAGTATTGGATCTACACCTACAAAGGAAAATGCACAAACATCTATGAATGCTATTCTTTCTGAAACTTCCAACTCTACTTCTACTAAATCAGTTAACAAGAAGAAAGTACCCAACACTGCTTGGGTTGCTAAACACACTTAAAACTCATTGTGTGCAGGGCAAAATGAAAAAGTTCAGATGGATCATAGACATTGGATGTTCCAGGTATATGACAGGTGATAAGGCCCTGCTATCACAGTTTGAGGAGAAGGCTGACCCTTTGGTGACCTTTGGAGACAACAACAAAGGATTCACAATGGGATATGGCAAGATTATTTCTGGAAATGTTGTCATTGATGATGTAGCATTGGTAGATGGTCTTGAAGTAAATATTCTCAGTGTCAGCCAGTTTGCAAACAAAGGTTTTAAAGTTCTATTTGACAAAGAAGAATATATTTTCATCAGCAAGAAAACAAATGAAGTTGCTCTGAACGGAGCAAGGAAAGGAAGCTTATTTGTTGCAGACTTGGACTCAACAAATGAGAATAGAATTTGTTGCTTCTACACCAAGGAATCCATAGAGCAAAGAAAGTTATGGCACAAGAAACTCTCACATCTAAATTATAAGGCAATCAAACACTTTGGTCAAGAAAAAGTTGGTGGGAGATATGCCAAAATTAGATTTTGCTCAAATTGAAGTCTGTGAAGCCTGCCAGAAAGGTAAAATGAAAAGATCAAGTCACAAGTCAAAAATTGTGAATTCCATATGTGCATCATTGCAACTTATTCACATGGACTTGTTTGGGCCAGTGAATGTCTTATCAATTTCAAGGAACAAATATGCATTTGTGATGGTGGATGACTACTCAAGATACACATGGGTAGAATTTATGCACTCTAAAGATGAGACTCCACACATCATAATTGAGCACATAAAGAAGACAGAGAAACAGGCTGAAGATCAAAACTGTGTGAAGAGATTGAGAAGTGATAATGGAACAGAATTCAGAAATACAACATTGAGTGAATTCTGCAAAAATAAAGGTATTGTTTAGGAGTTTTCTGCTGCTAGAACACCTCAAAAAAATGGAGTAGTTGAGAGAAAGAACAGAACATTAGTAGAAGCTGCAAGAACAATGTTGCAAGATGACAATCTGCCAACTAGTTTTTGGGAAGAAACTGTAAACACTACATGCTACACTCAAAACAGATATCTCACTAACAAGGTTCATGGAAAATCACCTTATTCAATCATGATTAAAAGAAAGCCTACTATAAAACATCTTCATGTGTTTGGAAGCAAGTGTTACATCTTAAAAGATAACTCTGAATATGTGGGAAAATTTGACTCAAAGGTTTTTGAAGCAATTTTTATGGGATATACATTGGAAAGAACTGCCTACAAGGTCTATGTAATTGATCAAAAGAAAATCATGGAGAACATAAATGTGACTTTTGATAATGACAAGTGCCCAGGCTTGGAATGCCTTGATGAAAATGAAGTTGAAGCCCTTGCATTTGAAAATCTCAACATTAATAGTGATTCTGATGAAGAGGATGAAGGCAATGCACAACAGATGATGAATGAAGAGACTATTGAACATGAAAATCATGAAAATAGAAGCTCATCTCATACACCTGAATTTGATAGCACAAACTCAGGGGGAGAAAGAGAAGAAGAATCTACCAGTCATACAAAAAATGAAGAAAATGATGAAGGCACCAGTCAACAAACTCACACCAGAAAATGGGATAAGAGTCACAATCAAAATACAATAATTGGTGATCCTAATGCTGGTGTAAGGACTAGAAGTGCAACTGCTAATGAGTGCCTACATGCATGCTTTCTGTCTAAAGTATAGCCCAAGAAAATTGAAGAAGCTCGTATGGATCCTGATTGAATATCTTCCATGCAATAAGAGCTCAATAAGTTTGAAAAAAATAAAGTTTGGGAGTTAGTTCCTGCACCTAATAATATAAGTGTAATTGGAACAAAATGGGTGTTCAGGACCAAGATGGATGAAAATGGTATAGTTACCAGAAACAAGGCAAGGTTTGTTGCAAAAGGCTACTCACAAGAAGAAGGAATTGATTATGATTAAAATTTTGCTCCAATTGCAAGACTTGAAGCAATAAGGATTTTTCTAGCATTTGCTACACATTCAAACTTCAAAGTTTATCAAATGGATGTCAAGAGTGTCTTCCTAAATGGTGAGTTGGAAGAAGAAGTTTATGTGCAACAGTCACCTGGCACTACGCCATAGATTGGATTCTGCAACCCCAAGAAACCATTACTAAAGGCCAAAAAAGCGTTGCTAAAGGCCAAAAAAAGGCTATTGCGACTCTTTTTTGGGGTTGCAATTTTAGGCATTGTAATAGAGTTTTTTGCAATCCAGGGGACACCCTATTGCAACCCTTGGTTATCCGTTACAGAAACATGCTATTACGACACCAATGGGGTTGCAATAGGACTTGAAAAGTATTACAACAGGGTTTGGGCTATTTGTATAATATTTTTGGGGCCCCACATGTGGGGTATTGATGCAACCCTTTTGCAACATTTTTTTAATGTTTTTTTGCAATGTTTTTAGTGTTTTTTGCAATATTTTACACTGATTATTAGCAACACTATAAAGACCTATTGCAACGCTTTTACAAAAAAATGCAAGGAACTGTTTATAAATTGGCATGCCCATAAATAAGACCATAGTCTTAAAACCAACACAATCAACCAATCCACCAACCATAACATTAGGTATCACAAATAAACACAACTACCTTCATCATCACCATACTACCATCCAACATTACATGTTCATCTCATAAATTCAAAATAATATAACCTAAAATAAGCATTCATCTAATAACCTAAAATGCTCGTTAAACACCTTATTACTAGTACAAACATGAATACTACATTTAAAAATTATAAATATCTGACTACGAAGTGATGCATCGGTCTCGTACTTGTAATCTTCTATATTTTGCGTAATAATCATAACGAAAGTGTTGTATCTGCATCTGATTCCTACCTCGGTCTGGACATTCATGTAGCTTGAGCCTATGTTAATAAATATTCATATACATCAAAATGCAAGACATGAATTAGACAAGCAACTAAATATACTGGCAACAAATTTTATATAAAAACAGTCATATTCACATTAATTATAGCTATGCATAAGTACTTGATCAGTTTAAGTATATTGGCAAAGTAATTTTTAACTTGATACATGCCAGTGTGCATTTACATATACTAGCTCTAATTTAGGAACAAAGCTCTACAAAGGAAGATTATGGTAAGTCCCTCGATCCTAGGGGTATAAAACATTCTAATAATACCATCAGGATGAGTGACATGTATAAATCTCTTTGAGCCTTATTAAAATATATCTCATATTTAAATATTTTGTGTCCATATCTACAAGCTTTAAATAATTATTGTTTTTAACATGGTGAGAAGGACCAAACTATAAATATGCAGAGGGCGGTTTATAAGGTGATACCTATAAAATCAGGTACAAATTGAGGTTCCAGTTCTTAAAAATAGAATGTATAAAAGTTCACCATGATAAAAAGCAAGCAGAATAAATAGGTATTAATTACTTTATAGTTTGTACTTATATGTATCATATGCAAATTATGTTTAATACCATGTATATAGTAAAGCAGGGACTCTGAGAGCAAATATTGTTAAGAGTAACATTATAAACCTCTGTACCTGTAATTGCTAGAATTTCGCCAACACCATCAGTTGAATAATTTAAGACCCTAAATTCTGAGGGCTCACTGCCCATAATGAGAATATCTGCACATATGGATAAGTTAAATTAACAGAATGGATCAAATCAGAGTTCAAAGGATAATCATAGAGGAGGAGCAAATCTCATTCTAAATTCAATTTCAGAGCAGAATTCTAGAAATTATAATCCCGAGTATTTTACATGTATTCTGGTCCAGACATATGGATCATGTCATGGGTTACTAACATGTTGAAAATGAAATGATAGTTTGCTACTTCTTGGTCCTCCCTATCTATGAATTTGAGAGTTTGTTTTAGAACAATCCAACGCTCCTTGATACTTGAATGAACTTGTTGGATAATTGCAATTATGAATATTTCCTGGTCTACGAACGGCTACAATTATTTGTCTTAACTTAATTACTGAGATCAAATAGACTCTTACATGACTTGACATCATTATCCCAAATTTCTAAATATCTTTACAACAACCTATGTTATTTGTCTTATCCTCAAAAATGCTGTTAACTTCGTCCCCACTATCAGACACTAGAAAATATGTTCTTTAATTCATAGCTCGGAACAAAGTAGATGATAAACAAGACGCAGTTAGCATCAATAGAGTTGAATATCGAATTCAAGATAATTTATGGCATTATTCTTCTCTCCACTTCATGTCTCTAAGAATCCAATTTTTTGAAACTTATCATTCCTGATCATTCATGTTTTGATCTTATAAATTATTTCTTTAGATTTTCTCTAGCTAAAGCAAAGTAATAGTTTAACACAACTGCCACTGCTTACTTTAAATTGTATTCAGAATACAATTGTTACTGCTTAGTCCAAACTATATTCATAAAATAATTGTAGCTTACCTCTGTGTCTGACATATCATTAAGTTAAAAAACACAATAGGCCAAGATTGATGATATTAATGGCCAATTCGTCAATAGGATTCCAGTAGAATCTGTTTTTCTTTTTTGATCTTTATCCACCATTTCATCATATCCATATGCACATTATAACTTCTTCAAAGAGTCATAACATGATACCTTGTGTAACTCTGGCATGTGCAGTGTCTCCTGAAAGTTTAACATAAATTACCGAAACCCAACAATTAATTCCACTTAGTTCACAATACATAAAATGGAAATGTTAAAGCCTTACCATTTCTTGTTGCGCCCCATTAATACCAAGTATATGGTTAAATCCTGAACCACCCCCCGGTGACTTATCCGGTACCTGAGGTTTAATAACTTACAAGTTCAGCCCTGGCCTGCTTGTTGCCTGCTTTCAATGTACAACTATACATGACTTAATTTAATTCAAAACATAAAATTACACAAAAATATAAAATTTCTCACTAAACAACTAAAATCAAAACCCCATTAGCCAAGAATCAATCTATACAAACATATATCTATATATGGTAAAAGGAAGAACTCAAAAAAACCGTTTATGAGAGATCAAGAACACTACCCACTTGCAATCGTCTCGAAGAGCGGAGAGTAAATACAAGTCCAACTGATGAGAAGTAGCAAAGATAGAAAAGCACCTATTTTTTATCCTCTAAGACCACAAGAACACATCTTGAACAAAAAATCCCTCTTGGAAATATCCATCTCTAAGCATATTATGTTGAAAGTGAGAAAGCAAGTCACGAGAACCATATTAACAAGAAGAGAGAAAAACGAAATTCTAAATACCGAGAGGCATAGAGACACCGAGGGAGAGGAAGATGGAGGAGGGAGAGAGGCACGCTCAAAGTTACGCTTCAATAAACCCCAATGTGCCTCCCTGTTTTTTTTGGTTAAAATTTCAACCACCTGCTCCCAATTTCCAGCTCCCGTCCCCCAATTTCATCTCTTGGCCCAAGTTCTAATCAAAAGAAATAGCCCAGTCCAACTTTTTTTGTTGAAATTTAAATAACTAATTTATCTTTTCTTTAAATAAATATTGTTTGTAATATTTTTTATGAAAAATGAAAAAATTCAAAAATATATAAATATTGTAAATAAATCCACTAATGACTTGTTAAGTATTATAACACGTTCAATTTATCAAATATATTATTGTAAATCACTACACTAATATTATTAACTTCTATAAATAAACAAAATATATATTTCAATTATTATTTTATTTCTATATAATAATTATTAATTAGTTAAACTAAAAAAAATTATCTTTATATATATGTCATTTTGGTAACACATTGTAACTATATCGCAACATCAAAAAAGAGGGGTTGCGATAGACATTTATTTATAATGCTACTATTACACTTTTCTTTGCAACCTCAGGATGAAGGGTTGCAACATGCAATCTATGGTGTAGTGTGGCTTTGAAGATCCAGAAATTCCAGATTTTGTCTACAAGCTACTCAAGGCTCTATATGGACTAAAGCAGACACCTAGAGCTTCGTATGACACACTGACAGCTCTTCTACTTAAACATGGTTTCATTAGAGGAACAATATATAAGACACTCTTCTACAAGTTGCATGGAGGTGATATGATACTAGTTCAGATTTATGTGGATGATATCATCTTTGCTTCTACTAATGAGAAGCTCTGTCAAAGATTCTCTAAGCTTATGCAAAGTGAATATGAAATGAGTATGATGGGGGAATTAAGTTACTTTCTTGGACTTCAAGTCAGTCAAAGAAGTGATGGAATCTTCATCAGCTAAACTAAGTATGTTAAAGATTTATTGAAAAAGTTTGGCATGGTTGATTGTTCACCTGCATCTACACCTATGTCTACAGCAACAAAGTTGGATGAAGATAAAAAGGGCAAGAGTGTAGATATTTCAAGCTATAGAGAAATGATTGTATCATTGCTTTATTTGACAGCAAGTAGACCAGACATCATGTTTGCTACATGTCTGTGTGCAAGATTTCAAGTCAATACAAAAGAATCACATTTAATGGATGTGAAGAGAATTTTTAGATATTTGAAGGGGACTCCAAACTTGGGATTACGGTATCCTAAGGGAACTGGTTTTGAAGTTGTTGGATACACAAATGCAGATTTTGCAGGATGCAGGGTTGACAGAAAGAGCACTAGTGGAAGCTGTCAGTTTTTTGGACAGAGACTTGTATCCTGATATAGCAAGAAACAACAATCGGTGTCAACTTCCACAGCTGAAGCTGAATACATAGTTGCGAGAAGTTGTTGTGCACAAGTGCTTTGGAGGAAATCAGCTAATGGACTATGTCCTAGTGTTACACAAAATTCCAATCATGTGTGACAATACTAGTGCTATATCTATTGTGGCTAATCCAGATAATCATCCTAGGACAAAGCACATTGATGTAAGGTACCATTTTATCATAGAACATGCTGCAAATGGTACCATTGAGCTCGTTTTTGTTCCAACAGAAAAATAATTAGCTGATATTTTTACTAAACGTTTGGATGAAGCAACTTTCACTATACTTGTAGAATGCTTAATTTTTCATCCCAAGGCAAGAACTCAGCTAATGTGTTGCAGCAGCTTAATTTTTAATAAATCAAAATTAAGTTGATTTAATTAGAAATTAACTGAAATATGAATTATAAATATTTCAGAAATCTTTGCATATTTATTCTTCAAAATTTAAAAATTTAGCTTGGAATTTTTCAAATTCTAAGTAAACTATCTAACTGTTGATTTACATCTTTAATATGTAAAATTAACACAAGACAAAATCAAAGTGATCAAAAGGATATAGAGAATTGAGTTCTCGATAAGTCAATTTACTGACTTCTCGAGTGACTTCTCGATAAGCTTTATTATGACTTATCGATAAGTCATTGTAGAGTTCTCTATAAGTGTTAACTTACAGAGTTCTCTACAAGTAACTTTTAGACTTATGAATAACTCGGAACTGAAATAATTTAATTCAATAAATTATTTTAGTAAAATACTTTGGGCAAAATTATTCTGATTTTATTTTGATCTATTCAAATAAAAATTGGAAACAATTCAGTCCATTTTGGACAAACTGGGTATTTATTTGACATCTCGATAAGTTTTTTTTTGGTTCTCTACAAGAATAAATAAAATGACTTATCGATATGTTTTTCAAATTTAAAAATGACTTCTCGATAAGTATACTCCAAATGTCTATTTTTGACTTCTCTACAAGAAATTTGCTTTTACTATAAATACCCAGACATCTTGATACATATACATACTTACACCTTCGAGAACTCTAAGTGACCTAGATTTTTCAATCCAAAACCGATTTTTCTCTCGTTTCAACTCCTTTCGATCAAATTTTTCTTACTCATTCACTCTCACTAAACAACAATGGCACTCAATATTGTTAGAGCTACTATCCAGAGAAAGAAACCAATTACTTGGATTTTATTGATGTTAACCAAGCCCCTGATAGTTTCAAGGGGTTTGTGAAATTCTTGTCTGAATCCTACCTCGCAGGAGATTTAACTGCTAACCCAGTCTTGTACTTGGATGTTCTGCATGAGTTTTGGACAATAGCTTTGGTGAGAACTGTTATGAATGACAACTCTGAATCTTTGGTGATAACTTGCACAATCGGAGGCCAACAGATAGAGTTCAATGAGCAAGATCTGAATGCAGCCTTGGGTCTTCCAACTGTAAATCTGTGGAGATGCCAACAAAAAATGAGCTTGCTGAGTTCATGGACTTCATCAACTATGGTGGAAGGATCAATCTGGCAAGCTTGAATAGAATAAACCTCAGGAGGGAATGGTCCTTTGTGTTTGATTCGATAGTTAGGGCCTTCACATGCAAGAAGACAGGGTATGACAATATTTCAAGTCTGGTGCAGAAGCTGGTGTTCTCAATAGCCCACAACGGATACTTGAATGTTGGTCTATTGATCCTGGAAGAACTTACAACTAGGCTAACAATGCCCCAGTTTGCTAGAGGTAAGGAAATTTTCTTTCCTAGATTTATTATGTCTACTTTAAATCACAAAGTAACAGACATACATTTCTTGAATGGTATAGATAGCACTAAAATAGGCAATTATAAGCAAGTGTCCAAAATAATATTTGGTTCACTTACTACAAAGAACAAGGCAAATATAAGTCTGAAAATTACTCCATTCATGATGGAGAGGTTTAGGACTTACCCTTACCCAATGCCTGACATGAGATCAAATGTACAATCTGGTACAGCTATGACCCCTGAACCTGTAGAAGTACAAATACAGGAAAACCCACAGGGACCTTCCCAAGCTGAGACCATTTCTTCAAACCAAGTAGCAGCTAGGAAACCACCATTTCATCCTCTCAAAAGGGTGAAGTGAGTAAAAAGAAGAGAAAGGAGATAACCCTTACTGTTATGAATGAGAGTGGTGATGAATATACAGAACCTGAGTCACCATTGGTCAAAAGGACAAAGAAGGCTAAGAAATCTGAGATGACCACTCAAACCACCTCTGTATCCTCCCAAAAGGATGCAGTTGTACAAATGGCGCCAAAACAGATTCTAGAGACATCCTCTCAATAAGACGTTTCTATTGAAAAGAACATTCTCCCCAATGCATCTTGTAAAGAGTCTGCACAGCCAACACTTGAACAAATCCAAGTGTATGGTAGGAGAAATAAGGATGGCACACATAGTGAGAGCACTCCTATTGAAGCCCCCTAATTTACTCAGGGGGGCTGCCAACACTCACTCATGATCAAAATCTACTTATCTAAAAAATTTCTTCTTCCTACGCTAAAACACTTGAATCTAATTCTCAAGTGTTGCCCCAATTAAGTGACTTGGTTCAAGAAACCCTGCTCACCACCCAGAAACCATAATTAGTTGGTGAGAGGCTACATGGCGGGATAGACCTTGATGACACCAACACAAACATGGGGGATTCATCAGTTTTTACCGAAGACCCCATGGAGATCACAAATGCACCTTCATATGTAAATCAATCTTCACAGACTGTTAGGTTTGAGGGTAGTACTCCTGAGGGGGAGCTATCTAAATCCTCTCCAATTCAATTGGAGGTTCCTGTTCTCGGAACAATCCCCCTCAAAACCCTAGCAGAAATTGTATTAGCAGTTGATGCTAGGTGTAACGCCCCAAATCCTGGGTCAAGATTTGGTGTTACTAAACCATTATTACATAAAGTAAAGAAATAAATAAATAACCCCTTGAGTACGGATCTTTTACAGGTCATGGTATGAAACAAGAATCTAACCTTCTACAATTCACTTCAACTATAATATAAGTATATATACCTTTGAACTAATGCTCTTGTCACATTCTTCTAACACCTTCAACCTCTCGCAACGGAAACTTCTCTAACTTCTGCTGTCTATCAAAGCTATTCACTTTAATCCTTATCTGTTTCTGGCAGAAATAAGAATTGACAAAGCAAGAGTGAGCCAAAAATGCCCAGCAAGTATATAATTTGAGTTTCAAACATTAATTTCAAAGAAAACTTCCAGACAAAATCTCTGAAATATTTTGAAGGGCGAAACACGAAATCATTTAAAGGATATACTTTATAAACTTAAAATCAATTTGATTTGCATTGCTATAAATCACATAGGACATAATGACATTTTTGTAAGAGCTTTAGAGATCGCGTGTTTTCAAAATAGCTTCTGGTATCATTTCATAATTGAGCAATGGATGCAATAACTATTCATAAAACGACGTTCAAGAAATTCCTAACTATTCAGTATCCATCATTATCGACTAAGTTTCCATAGACTTAGCCTGCTAAACCAGCCTGATAAGGACGGGTTGAATAATTAAGAAGATCTCAATTCATTCAAGATCCTAACTATCACTGAGCAACTAATGCTGCAGCAACAATCTGAACCTCGAATATATTTAGAAACATTGTAATTTCCCGAAACTGAGTGCTAAGAAAGAATAACTTTAAACTATAATCACATTTTATTTCAAGAGGGAATGCCATTAATGGCGAATAACAATAAATTGGACTGAACACTAGAAACCAACATATGCACTATAACCTGCTGATCAGTCAGGAGATAGTGCGGATCTATACCCAACTGCATAGACCCAACCAACATATGGGGCACCCAGGCAACTATGGCCTAAAGGGTCCGGTCCATCTCCGGCCCATAGGATCCAGCTCATCACTGGTCCTCATAATAATCGTCCAGCCCGTAGAGTATTTTGATATCAAATCATTTTGATTTCAAAACATCCCAAATCAGGGTTCGCAAATAACCCGAACGAATGGGTATTTGTGAAAGAGAGCAATCGAATTATAGGAACAATAATGAAAAGATCTGGCATAATAAGAGTAATTGCAGCGAAATATAAAACAGTTAACTATTCTGAACTTAGAATAGGAGCGAATAAATATTTGCAGTATTTAAGGAGAAAGGTTAGGAATACTTGCAGTATTTAAAAGAAAGTTCGGGAATACTTGCATAAACAGAATTATTTAATTCAGCGATATGTAAAACATTTATCTATTCCGAACTGAGAATAGGGAAAGCAAATACTTGCATAATAAGATTCAAAATAAATATCACTTGAACAATAAGTGATGATAGGGATACTTGCCTCAATAAGCTTTAACCGCTATTGACTTTAGTTCGACTTTGATCGTTCGGCTTTATTGACAAACTACTATTCGATTCTGGATACGATCCCGACACTCAGGTTCTTCGATTGGAACTTCATTAATCTCAACGTCTAATCACTAGATCATTCCTAGTCCAACGTCACATCTTGGGTCTTCCGTCTAAAACCTACAGGGTTGAAATACCCTAATTCAGATAATCGCTTAAACTTAACATCAAATTGTCATCATATTCTACCCATACGATTTCATAACCGAATTCATATTTATATGTATTATCGAAATACTCATAGCAGTTATGGTTCACATCTTCGAAATTCGGTTCGGTATTTATTTTCAGAAAATACGTATACTCGTCATTTTGAAAACAGGGTAATCGATTATTTATAAATTATCTTGTCTTAATCGCAGTCCAGTTCATATAATATAATTGTATATGATTATTCGACGTTTCCGATAATTATAGGTTACGTTCCCGATATTTCGGAATTAATTTCCCGAAAACCGGGCAGCGCCTCCTTTGTTTATCGGCCTACCCGTCGAGATCAAATCGACGTCAATCACAACATAACAACAATCAATCATCCAATTCGCAAACCATACGCCAATCCCAATCACCAATACAATTCAATTATTACTTTTATTCATTTTGAAATTTTACAAATTAATTTTATTCGTTTTCGTTTCATAATTATTATCACAAACTAATTTATTTAATTAATAACAGTAGGACTCAGATAAAAATCATCACCGTCCACCGTCAGCTCGCCGAGGCTCATCGCCGACGGCGATAAAATTCACGGGTTTCCGTTAATAAAGGACGTCCTACGTGAATTCTCCCAATTAAATATTAATAATTTTCTGCACGAAATCTTTTTATTTCACGAATTACAATCGATTTATTTTTGCAGAAAATTAATAAAATAAATTATTAAAACGCAACTTTTCAATAGAGCATTCGAACAACACCTTCAAACCAAGAACAATCACGCGCCTATACGCGCAAATGGAAAAACAGGCATCACGCGCATACGCGTTGGGGAACGTAGAGGTCGCCTGGCCGGAATCAAGCCGGCGGCAACCGAAGCAGGAATAGGGGAGCAACACAGCACACACCCGAACACACCACAACACATGTACACAAACACAGATACACACACGAATTACACACGCACATAAATTACACACACTCGAACACATAGATATATACCGAACAAACAGACAGAGGGTGGTGGCAATTCGCCGGAATAAAGAAACGGCAACCGACAGAAAAGCAAAAGGGCGGCAGACATGATCGGAAACAGAGAAACCCAGGCACGAGAGAATAGAGATCGAGAGAGAGTTTGGAAAAAAAAGGAAAAAAAAAGAAAAACGAGAGTGAGATTGAGAGATTGGGAGAGATTTTAGAGAGAGACAAGTCGAGAGAGAGAGAGAGATTGAGTGAGGATGAGGTTAGAAATGAACTGAT